>NW_022610793.1:0-40158 GCF_000309985.2 Brassica rapa
AGAGGAGAAGGATTGGCCTTAGGGAGAACCGTCCGTACCGGTCCGTACAGGTCCGTACCATGGCCGTACGGCCGTACAGACGGTATCGACCAAGCGGTAAAGAAATGTTACCGCGAGAAGAAGTTCACGGTCTGATCATGTTTTGCCTTGACCAAAGAAGGCATATGACCGTTTATGGATAGAGGAAGAGCGTCTCTACAGGCTGGCACAGGCTGGAAGGATAAGGTTCACTTTTAGCATAGTGACCACGCGTGTGGAGAGGCTCATTGGTCCGGTTCAAATTAAAGGCTCCCTTAGACTTGACCTCACATGCTTAGTCTCTTCTTAAACCCTAGTATCACCTCCTATATATTGTAAACACTCTCTCATTAATTAAAGTATGCGAGTTATGTTACTCTCTCTCTAGTCTCTCTCTTGTTCATCATGGATCATACTTAATCTCCCATTTCTCTCACAATCTCTTCTAAACCTCTCTTAATCTCTTACCAAATCTCTCTTAATCTCTCAATACCTATTCTACTCTCTAAAATCATATGGTATCAGAGCCAGGTTGGCTTTGGTATTGAGAGATCCTTGTTCCTTTCTTTACATTTGCGAGTTTGTTCTTGTGTGTTAAAGAAGAGGAGATGGAGACGACCAACTTTAGCAAACTGGTGACGGTTCCGGTTGCACTGAAGGGAGGCTCGAACTACTTGATGTGGTCCCAGTTGGTGAGGACTACCATTGGAAGGCTAGGGTTGTGGAACCACATCACAGATGATGGTCCGGAGCCAGTGGCCAAAGAAGATGAAGAAGAAGGCGACGGGAAGACTCTTGCGGTAGCTGAAGCAAAGAGATGGGTCCAAGAGGATTTGATGGTGCTGTCTGTGCTCCATGCCTCCCTGGAGCTCCCCATACTTGAAGCTTACGTGCACTTTGAGACTCCTAAGCGCCTTTGGGACATGCTCCATAAGAGGTATGGAAACAAGTCCAACATAAGCCGGGTGTTTGATCTGAAGCAAACCATCAGTGTCTTGAGGCAAGATGGAGAAGATCTCACCAAGCACATGGGGAAGTTTGGAGCTTTGTGGTCCGAACTTGAGAGTCTTAGACCCAACACAACTGATGAGGAATCGCTCATTGAGAGGAGAGAGCAAGATCAGGTGTTTGGGCTATTGATGACTCTAGATGAAAGCTACCAGGATGTGATCAAGCATATCCTGAGATCACCTACTCTCCCATCCATGGAGGAGGTATGCGCACAACTTCAGAAGGAGGAAGGCTCTCTTGGGTTGTTTGGAGGCAAGAAGGGAATGTCCACGGCTCATAAAGCAGAAGAGGCGCAAGCAAACAAGGCAGCGTACCGTGGAGATGGAAGGAAGTATGAGAAGTATGAGGGAAGCTGTGAGCATTGCAAGCGGCAGGGGCATAAGAAGAGTCAGTGCTGGATCCTACATCCACACCTCAGGCCTAGCAAGTTCAACAAGGATAGAGAAGCTAAGGCTCACCTTTCTGCTGAAGCAAGTGGTGCCGGCTCATCAGGGGCTAGTCCAAATGTCAAGGCGGGTGAAAGTGAAGGCAGAGCTCTAACTTCTCAGGAGGTGATCACCAAGGCTGACTTTGAGGCTTTCATCCGAGCCCTCAAGGAGTCTGGTAAAATGCTAGGCAACACTCTTGGATACTCATACTCTGCTCATACATTACCTAGTATCTCTGATAAACTGTTAGACATTTTTAAAATCTCATGTACTGCCACTGCTCATACTAGCATAACTGATAGATTGTTAGGAGTAGTTAAGAGCCTGAAAGCTGAAAATGAAACATCTAGAACCAAGACTGCTAGGAGCTTGCATAAACCATTGATAATTGACTCTGGTGCATCTCATCACATGATTAGTGATAACAATCTGATAAAAGACATAGAACCTGCCTTGGACATGTTATGATTGCAAATGGAGATAGAATTCCCATTAGGGGCATTGGTAAACTGAACTTGTTTAATAAGGATTCAAAAGCTTTTTACATGCCTGAGTTCACCTCTAATCTTTTATCAGTTAAGAAATGCACTACTGATCTTCAATGCAATGTTATTTTCAGTCCTAATGATGTTAAGTTTCAGGATATTAAGAGCAGTAAGTTGATTGGGCAAGGAGCAACCAAGGGGGATCTTTACATGATTGAAGACCTTGCACCTATTTCTAGTTCTTGTTTCTCGTTTAGTTCTGTTTCTTCCTTAAGTACTGATGCTCTGTGGCATGCTAGGCTAGGACATCCACATGTTAGGGCCTTAAGCATTATGTTACCAGGTGTCATGTTTAAAAATAATGATTGTGAGGCATGTATTTTGGGCAAACATTGTAAGACTGTTTTTCAGAGATCATCTACTCTTTATGCAAACTGCTTTGATTTAATTCACTCTGATGTTTGGACGGCACCTTGCTTATCTAGGGATGATTACAAGTATTATGTCACATTCATTGATGAAAAATCCAAATACACCTGGTTAACATTGATTAAAACTAAAGATAGGGTCCTTGATGCATTTAAAAATTTTCAAGCCTATGTGACTAACCAATATCATGCCAAGATTAAGATTTTCAGGTCTGATAATGGTGGGGAGTATACTGGGCATGCATTTCGTGATCACCTTGCTCAACATGGGATTCTTCACCAGACTAGCTGCCCATACACTCCACAGCAGAATGGAGTTGCGGAAAGGAAGAACAGACATCTCATGGAGGTGTCCCGGTCCATGATGTTCCACAAAGGGGTTCCCAAGAGGTATTGGAGTGATGCTGTGATGACTGCGTGCTACCTGATCAACAGGATACCAACCAGGATCTTGGCAGATCAATCTCCATTTGAGGTACTCAACAAGAGCAGGCCAGTCTTGGATCACCTGAGGACCTTTGGATGCGTGTGTTATGTTCTTGTACCAGGCGAGCAGAGAAACAAACTAGAAGCAAAGAGCACCAAGGCTATGATGATTGGGTATTCCACTTCACAGAAGGGATACAAATGCTATGATCCTACAGCTAGGAGAGTCCTAGTGTCAAGGGATGTCAGATTCATGGAAGACAAAGGATACTATGATGAGCAGACATGGGAAGACTTGGAGGATCTCTCCCAGCCATCAGAAAGAGCTGCTTGCTTGAGAAACATCCTAGAGGGGCTCGGAATTGGAGTGTCCCAGGATCAGAGTAGGCGTCCAGAACCTACTCCAGCTGCAGCAGAAGAACCATCCCACTTTGCACATGAGGGGGGAAGTGAATCAGTATCTGAACTAGAGGACCAAGGCTTAGAAGAGGCAGGTGAGCTAGGAAACAGAGGAACTGATTCTCCTGTCCAAAGTGGAGAAGGATCAGCAAGGGGAGAACTGAATGAAGAAGATCAGAGACAAGGAGAGGCTAGAGCTGAAGCTGAAGAACAGACTGAAGCAGTGACTCCACAAGTAGAAGAAGAACAAGAGATGGCACAAGAAGGGCCAGTGTTGAGAAGGAGTACAAGGCTGAGGAAGGATCCTTCCAGTTGGGTAAACACGAGAGTGTACTACAATGCCCAAGCTGTGAAGCATCCTACTCAGGCTGTGTGTTCCTTTGCTCAATATCCAGAAGCACATTGTGCATTTATGGTAAACTTAGATAAGAATCACATTCCAAGAAGCTATGAAGAGGCAATGGAAGATAAGGAATGGAAGGAATCAGTAGGAGCTGAGGCAGGAGCTATGATAAAGAATGACACATGGTATGAGAGTGAACTACCAAAAGGGAAGAAGGCTGTGTCTAGTAGATGGATCTTTACAGTCAAGTACAAGGCTGATGGGTCGATTGAGAGGAAGAAGACTAGACTGGTAGCAAGAGGGTTCACTCAGACTTATGGAGAAGACTACATTGATACATTTGCTCCAGTTGCAAAGCTACACACCATTCGAATAGTCCTATCAGTGGCTACTAACCTTGGGTGGGATCTTTGGCAGATGGATGTTAAGAATGCATTTCTCCAAGGAGAGTTAGAAGATGAAGTTTACATGCTACCACCTCCGGGCCTAGAAGGGATGGTGAAACCAGGGAATGTGCTGAGACTGAAGAAGGCCATCTATGGGTTGAAGCAATCACCAAGGGCATGGTATCACAAGCTGAGCACAACTCTAAATGGAAGAGGTTTCAGGAAATCAGAGCTTGATCACACTCTCTTCACTCTTACGACACCTGCTGGCATTGTTGTGCTTCTTGTATATGTGGATGACATAGTTATCACAGGCAGTGATAAGGTTGAAATCAAGGAGACCAAGGAGTTTCTGAAATCTGTGTTTGACATCAAAGACTTGGGAGAAATGAAGTACTTCCTTGGAATTGAGCTGTGCAGATCAGAAGAAGGGTTGTTCATCTCACAAAGGAAGTATATCTTGGATCTATTGAAGGAGGCTGGTGCGTATGGTGGAAAGACAGCCAAGATGCCCATGGAGGATGGGTATAAAGCTCCACGTGAGGGGGAGCTAGAAGATAGTAAGCTATTTCATGATCCAAAGCTATACAGGAAGCTTGTGGGGAAGCTGATCTATCTAACCATCACTAGGCCAGACATCTGTTTTGCTGTGAACCAAGTGAGTCAGCATATGCAAGCTCCAAGAGAGCATCACTGGCGCATGGTAGAAAGAGTTCTCATGTATCTGAATGGAACTCAAGGGCTTGGTATATGGATGGGTTGTAACGGGAGTACTGAAGCAGTGGGATATTGTGATGCAGATTGGGCTGGAGACAGAACAGATAGAAGATCTACAACCGGCTATTGCACATTCATTGGTGGAAACATGGTTACTTGGAAGAGTAAGAAGCAGAAGGTGGTGTCATGCTCAAGTGCCGAGGCTGAGTATAGAGCAATGCTAAAACTCACAAATGAGTTGGTATGGATTAAAGGAATACTGAAGCACTTGGAGATTGAGCAAGCAACACCAATGACCATGCACTGTGACAATCAAGCAGCCATTCACATAGCCACAAACTCGGTGTTCCATGAAAGAACTAAGCACATTGAAGTGGACTGTCATAAAGTGAGGCAGATGATAGTCTTGGGAGTAATACTGCCGTGCTACACAAGGAGTGAGGATCAGTTGGCAGATGTATTCACTAAGGCGGCTAGGCAAAAGACAATGGAGTCAATTCACATAAGGTTGGGACTCCTTGATCTTTCGCCTAAGGGCTGATCTATACACTCTCCTGATCATGAGGTCCTTACTCTTTTTCCCTCATCAGAGTTTTGTCCCAATGGGTTTTCTTTGATGAGGTTTTTAATGAGGAGGAGCTCATGATCCTTCCAAGCTTGACTTGTTCCACATGGTCAAGCTTGAGGGGGAGTGTTGAGATGAGCTGAGGAATATGAGGAGAGTTGTTCAGGGTTGAAGAGGTTGTGATGTGGAGAAGAGGAGAAGGATTGGCCTTAGGGAGAACCGTCCGTACCGGTCCGTACAGGTCCGTACCATGGCCGTACGGCCGTACAGACGGTATCGACCAAGCGGTAAAGAAATGTTACCGCGAGAAGAAGTTCACGGTCTGATCATGTTTTGCCTTGACCAAAGAAGGCATATGACCGTTTATGGATAGAGGAAGAGCGTCTCTACAGGCTGGCACAGGCTGGAAGGATAAGGTTCACTTTTAGCATAGTGACCACGCGTGTGGAGAGGCTCATTGGTCCGGTTCAAATTAAAGGCTCCCTTAGACTTGACCTCACATGCTTAGTCTCTTCTTAAACCCTAGTATCACCTCCTATATATTGTAAACACTCTCTCATTAATTAAAGTATGCGAGTTATGTTACTCTCTCTCTAGTCTCTCTCTCTTGTTCATCATGGATCATACTTAATCTCCCCATTTCTCTCACAATCTCTTCTAAACCTCTCTTAATCTCTTACCAAATCTCTCTTAATCTCTCAATACCTATTCTACTCTCTAATCTCATAGATTGCTTCTTCATAGCTTCTTGGGATGTAGTTCTCATCCAAGTTAACCATGAAGGCACAATGTTCTTCAGGGTATTGAGCAAAGGAACACACAACTTGAGAAGGATGCTCCACAGCTTGGGCATTGTAGTACACTCGCGTGTTTACCCAAGAGGAAGGATCCTTTCTCAGCCTTGTGCTCCTCCTCAATACAGGTTGTTCTTGCTCTTGAACCGGCTCAGCTTGTGTATGCGGTTCTTGTGCTTCACTCTGATGTTCTTCCTCTTCTTGGTCTTGCTCACCTTGATGATGAGAACCTGAGTTGAACTCTCCTTCCTCACTCAAGCCGACTCCTTCTTGGCCATTTTCTTGAGTTTCAGGTTCACTTCCCCCCTCATGATCAAGGTGAGGTGTTTGAGCAGCTCCACTTGGTGCAGTTGAGCTCTCTTCTTGTCTTCCACTTCTTGTGGATTGATCCTGGTTCATCTTGATACCGAGACCTTCCAAAATGATTCTTAAGACTCCAGCCTTATCTGATGTGAGATCCTTCAAATCTTCTTGATTCTTCTCCTCATAGTATCCTCTTTCTTCAATGAACTTCACATCTCTAGATACAAGTACCCTTTGTTGAGATGAAGATCAAGAAGTGAAGAGATGGAGCTTTGGGGTTAATAGAGTGTTGAGGCTGAGACAGTAACTTTAGAGTTTACCATGGTAACTTTTATTTTACCACAGTAACTTTGGAGTGGTAAGATAAAAGCATGGGAAGTTACCTTGAACCTATTTGGAGAAGGGATCACGTCCAAAGGGGAGCAAGGAGTGGTGTGGATAAGGTTTGGTCATAGCTGGAAAGGTGAAGCCACTTTACAGCCTGTCCAAGCATGTGAAGCCTCTCAGCAGCCAGCTAGCCTTGACTTCACATGCTTTGAGTCTCATTTCGAAATCCCCTTTGTATCAGCCTTATCTCTTCATTTATAACTTGTATCTGAGACATTAAATTAATTAATTGAGTTTTGAGTCTCTCTCTCTCTAGAATCTCTCTATTCTCTCTAAACTTTACTCTAATCTTCTCTGATTATTATTAAACACACTCTAAAACACAAAAGTGTATATGGTATCAGAGCCAGGTTGCTCAAAAGGGGGTGAGTGTGTGATTTCTTTTTCGCAAATCTGGGTTCTTTCTTGAGTGTTCTTAGTGTTCTTGGTGTTCTTGAGTGTTCTTGGTGAGTCTGGGTTATGTTCTTCAGTCACTAGGCTCGTTTGGATCTTTCTGATGGAAACAAACAACCTAGGCATGGAGATGAAGCATAGTTCTAGTATTCCATTGAAGCTTGAAGAGGAAACTGGTGGAAGTTGGTCAAGATGGGCGAAGGCAGTGTTGAGGAGCTGTGTGTTGTGGAGTAGTCATAAAAAAGGGAAGCCTTTGAGAAGAATGGCTACAGAAGCAGGTCAGGCGTGGAGTCTGAGGTATGAAGATAGAGTTGTTCAAGAAAACCATACAAGATGTGGGATTGAAGCAGCTCATGGGAGTAGATCCGATCTGAAGAAGGTTTGTGGAGTCAAGAGAGCTAACACAGACCTGAGAAGAGGAAAGGAAGAACTCCATCAGCTTGTGGGCAAGCTGAAATACTTGTGGAGAGAGTTGGATTTGTTGAGATCAAGAACATCAGATCCGGAGGTGATTCAAGAAAGGCTGGAGCAAGATGTAGTCTTGAGCCTTCTAGTGAGCTTAAACTCATCATATGGTCAGCTGATTATGCAAGTAGCCAAAGATGATGAGCGAGTAGATGTGGATGGGTTGTGTGAGCTTGTTCAGTCTTCATATAAAGTATATGAGAAGAGCAAGAGACTGATCAGGATCAGAGATGGTACAAGGTGTAAGAAGGGAAGATTGAGGAGACTGTCCAGGACTTGGGTCATGGTGAGAAAGACTCAGAGGAAGAGTAGACAGTGTGGATACTTTGGGAATGATATGGAGACAAGACTGATTAAAGAGTTTGCGCAGCATGTAGTTAGAGGAGAGTGTTCCTACTCAGCCTATATGGGTAGTTCAGTAGAAGAAAGTGTGGTTATGAAGGGGCAAGGAACCAAAGGAGCAGATGATCCTATCACAAAGAAAGAATGGGATGGGTTTGTCAAGTATGTGTATGCTTTGGCTACGACCCGGAGACAAGGTGCTCCTGCCTTAGCATCCACATCCAAACCCATCATCATTGATTCTGGAGCAACACATCATATGATCAGTGATAGAAGTCTGATAAGTGAAGTCAAGGCTGCAACAGGGAGTGTCATGATAGCTAATGGTGCTAGGATCCCAATAGAAGGAGTGGGAAACCTCAAGCTGTTTGAGAAGAACTCACCTGCATTCTACCTGCCTCAGTTCACTTCAAATCTGATATCAGTGAAGAAGGCCACAGTTGATCTTGATTGTCAAGTAGTATTCAGGCCAAATGAAGTTGAGTTTCAAGATTTGAAGACTGGGAGAGTTATTGGTAGAGGGGACAGCAAGAATCAGTTATATCATCTCCAAACAGCTAAGACCTCTAACCCTATTGATTCTGTATGCTTGAGTAGTACTGCTGATAGGTGTGATAGTATTACTTGGCATGCTAGATTAGGACATCCTCATGCTCGTGCAATTGAATTGATTATGCCTAATATGTCATTCAATCACTTGGAATGTGAAGCTTGCATCTTAGGGAAGCATTGTAGAACTGTTTTTCCCACATCAGAGACCATATATGCAAATTGCTTTGATCTTGTTCATTCTGATGTGTGGACAGCCCCTTGTATGTCTAGAGAAAACCAGAAGTACTTTGTGACATTCATAGATGAGAAGTCTAAGTATACATGGATCACATTGCTGCCATCTAAGGATAGAGTTTTTGAGGCTTTTGTCAACTTCCAAGCATATGTAACTAACCATTACAATGCTACTGTGAAGGTACTAAGGTCTGATAATGGAGGAGAATACACCAGTCATGCCTTCAAGAATCACTTGGCTAAACATGGGATAGTGCATCAGACCAGTTGTCCTTACACACCACAGCAGAATGGGGTAGCTGAGAGGAAGAATAGGCATCTGATGGAGGTGGCTAGATCCATGATGTATCATGCTAATGTTCCAAAGAGGTTTTGGGGTGATGCTGTTCAGACTGCATGCTATCTTATCAATCGGATTCCAACTAAGGTATTGAAGAATCTGTCTCCTTTTGAGGTGCTGAACAAGAGCAAGCCATACATAGATCATCTGCGTGTCTTTGGATGCCTATGTTATGTCTGGATTCCAGGAGAACAGAGAAACAAGTTGGAGGCAAAGAGCACTAAAGCAATGCTCATTGGGTACTCAGTAACTCAGAAGGGGTACAAGTGCTATGATCCAGCAACTAGGAGAGTGTTGGTATCTAGAGATGTTAAGTTTATAGAGGCAAAGGGTTATTATGAAGAAAAGAATTGGGAAGACTTGGAAGATCTGTCTCAAGAACCAAGAAACATGGCAGAGAATCTGAGGAACATCTTGGAAAGGCTTGGGGTAAACATGTCCCACTTGATCATGAGGGGGGAAATGAGTCTGAATCAGGAGTGCAAGAGCAGCACCAAGGGGATTCAGGTCATCATGATCAAGAGGTGACACAAGAAGTAGAGAATTTTCCTCAGGTGGATGAGCAGGGAGAGGTTCATGATCAAGAGGAGGTGAGTGAGACAGAAACAGAGGTTCAAGCAGAGGTTCAAGCTGAGGATCAGGTTCAGGCTTTGCGGAGGAGCACAAGGATAAAGAGGGATGCTTCCAACTGGGTAAACACGAGAGTGTACTACAATGCCCAGGCTGTGGAGCATCCTTCTCAAGCCGTGTGTTCCTTTGCAGAATATCCAGAAGAGCACATGGTGTTTATGTGTAACTTGGATGAGAATGAGATACCAAGATCTTATGAAGAAGCTATGAAGCACAAGGTTTGGAGAGATTCAGTAGGAGATGAAAGGGATGCAATGATCAGGAATGACACTTGGTATGAGAGTGAGTTACCTAAAGGGAAGAAGGCAGTTTCAAGCAGATGGATCTTCACCATCAAGTATCTTGCAAATGGGAAGATAGATAGGTGCAAGACCAGGCTGGTTGCAAGAGGATTTACACAGACTTATGGGGAAGATTACATTGATACTTTTGCACCAGTAGCCAAGCTTCACACAATTCGAATTGTGTTATCCATTGCAACAAACTTGGAGTGGGATTTGTGGCAAATGGATGTGAAGAATGCTTTCTTGCAAGGTGAACTTGAAGATGAAGTATACATGCATCCGCCTCCTGGTCTTGAGCATCTAGTAAAGCCAGGGAATGTTTTGAGATTGAAGAAGGCAATATATGGGCTGAAACAGTCACCTAGAGCTTGGTACAGGAAGTTGAGTACAACACTCAATGGGAGAGGCTTTAGGAAGTCTGAACTAGATCACACTCTCTTCACCTTGACAGGACCTTCAGGGATCATTGTGATTCTAGTGTATGTGGATGATTTGATTATCACAGGAAGTGATAAGGCAGGGATTCATGCCACTAAGGAGTTTCTCAAATCTGTGTTTGACATCAAGGATTTGGGAGAGATGAAGTATTTTCTGGGCATTGAGATATGTAGATCAAAGGAGGGTTTGTTTATGTCTCAAAGGAAGTATACTATGGATATGTTGAAGGAGACTGATGTGCTTGGAGGAAAGATAGCTAAGACACCTCTTGAGGAGGGGTATAAGGTTCTGCGTGAGGGGGAGGTTGAAGAGAAGCAGTTGTTTGATGATGCTAAGCTGTATAGGAAGATGGTTGGTGGTGCAGCCCTGGAATGGCTGTCTCTCCCTGGATCACTTGAAGGGGGGGCGTGGGTAGATGATAGAAGATGGCTATGGACTTCACCTGCGAGCTATGGACTGCTCAAAGGTTGTTTAGCTACTCCTGAGACACAGGATCACCCTGCTTAGTGTCTAGGATGGATCACAGAAGATTAACTCTCCCTTAGTGTGATATAGAACACGTCCACCTAGGTGAACAAAGAGACAAAGTCTCAAGAACAATCTGGTTTTGCACCAAAAAGGAATTTTATTGATAAAAGAATAGTTGAATGTTACATGGACGTGGTGCAACTGTTTAAAAGAGAAAAACATAAAACCCTAAGCCTAAACCAATGTGGTTTAGGAAAACCAAAACCAAATCCTAGTGCTAATTGATTTAAAACACCAAACCGACTCCCAATGGGTTTATAAAGCCCAAAACCTATTCCTAATGAGTTTACATAAATAATAAAACCAAATCAACTTAAAATAGACCATAATGGTCGTGCATAATCATATTGGGCTAATCATAAACCAAGCTGGCTTGTCCTTCCACTTTTTGGGCTGATAAAGGCCTTTTTCGAACATCTCTTTCTTGGGCTCGATCCATCTTGTTCCAGGTCCGACCAAGCTGCTCCTTATGCTCATTTGGATGATAAAGGTCCTCATCATGTTCCATTTCCTGCTCTGGTTCTCAATCTTCCATTTCCAACTCAATTCTCGTATATGTCGGTTTGACCAGTCCATTTCTCGATCAGACTGAATCTCCCATTCCATTTCCTGTCTAACCAGCTTCATCCTATCCATTTCCTTGTCAATCAGGGTTGTCACAGGTCGTCCATGATTGTTTAAAGTCAGTCCATGCTTTATAAAGGCCACATCAAGGCCCATAGCCTTTTCTCGGTCCAGTACCTCATGGATCAAGCCTTTTAGCTTTCCATAAAGCTCATCAGGTCGTGTCATGATCCATTTCCTAGCTCCTTCTTTCCTTGAATTCATGTTCTTTAGTATGGAGCTGATCAGGGTCACACCATCCTCTCTCCCTTCAAAAGGATTTGTCCTCAAATCCGAGACTTGTAAGATGATAGAAACATGATCATCTCCTGGATCAAATACCCAGGACTGCAATCCTTTTCCATGCTTCAGCAAGCTCTTGGAACCTTGCTCAATCATCTCTAAGCTCCTCACGTGCCTTAGTATGTAGCAAACAAAACTTTCCTTTCCATTTAACTCATAACCAACTGCTGCTGCAAAAGCTTCTCTCCATTTACTCCATAAGCACGCCTCAACCATGGCTGTCTCAGCATGTGTTCTATGCTCTCCCGGATAGAATGAGAGCATTAGATCTCTAAAAACAAGCAGGAACCTTGCTGATTGATCTGGTGGCCGAACTAGCTCCTTGTGGATGCCTAGGAGAATATCTATGATTTCTCTCAATACACCCTGCCCAATGCTCATTATAACTTGGTTCTCATGCTGCATAGGGTCTGGTGGTCGTGTGTAATGATCCCCATATTCATTCTCAAGTTTTGGCATCTTTTTAACCACAACAAGTTTCTGTTTTGTTGATCTGAGCTGGTTCTGATCAGTTATGGGACTGATCAAGGGCGTGTTACCTCCTGTTTCTCCTCTATTTTTACTGCAGATACTCAAGATCACACCATCCTCTCTCCCTTCAAAAAGATTTGACCTCAAATCTTGTTTTTCAGGAGTGAAGAAACCTTGCAGATCAAGCTTGTATGAAACTGTTTTCTGCACTAGATTGTTGTTACTTCTTATACTAACACTGAAGCTTCCTCCTGGTTCAAAAACAACTTGCTGCAAGCCCTTAACATCTCTCAAATACTCCACTAGCCTGATATTAATCCATTCAGGAGGTGTGGTTAGTAGATCACAAGAAAAAGATTCAATGATATCACCTCCTTTAACTACAGTTGTAACTGCCAATTCATGAGCTTTAGGTGATCCATTAAGCACTCCTTCTTCAGATTGGTTTTGACCAGGCACGTGGCCACATATAACTGATGTTCTATCCTCTTGTTTCAGATGGTTGTCCAAGTTGTCTGCTTCACAAAGAGTGGTTGGTTCTGATTCAAAAGCTTGTTCTCTCACACCCTGTTTTTCTGCAGTTTCTTCTTTCTTCTCTACTGGTTCCTTCTGGTAACAACATAGCTCATAGTCTCTTGATGCTGGACGTGGGGCTGATGTCTGTTGTGGTTTTTCCATCACAGCAGTGAGTGATTGATCTATCATGTTCCTGAGGTCTTGCTTGAGCTGTGGGTTTTGCAATTCCTCAAGATATGCTTGATGTAGCTGCAACTTTCTTGGTGCCTCACCACCATAGTATGTCTTTGGCTCATCTTTTGGTGTCCTAATATGTCCTTTAGCTGAACCAGATTGGCTGTGCTTCCTTTCCAAATCAGTTTGTCCATACCTCTTGGCTACAAACCTTTTCTTCATGACTGCCTTCATCTCATACCAAGAAGAAATTTGTTGCTCTCCATACTGTCTCCTGGTATTAGCTGTCTGATACCACCAATCAAGTGCATAACCACATAAACCAGTAGATGCCAATTGAGCCTGCTTCTCTGCTGTGTACCCTTGACACTTAATAATTAAATCCATATTCTTTTCCCATTCTAGGTATGTATCTGGATCATAGTCTCCATAGAAGGGTGGAATCTGGATCTGTTTTTTTTTTCTTTGCAATTCCCTTGTTGCTTTGCACTCAGCTTTCTCTTCATGGTTTCTTTTTCTTTCAAAAGAATACATATGAGACTGCTGGATATGATAATAGATCACGTGATTTAGGTTAAGAACAAAATCCCCAAACATTCAAGTGGCTCTGATACCACTTGGTGCAGCCCTGGAATGGCTGTCTCTCCCTGGATCACTTGAAGGGGGGGCGTGGGTAGATGATAGAAGATGGCTATGGACTTCACCTGCGAGCTATGGACTGCTCAAAGGTTGTTTAGCTACTCCTGAGACACAGGATCACCCTGCTTAGTGTCTAGGATGGATCACAGAAGATTAACTCTCCCTTAGTGTGATATAGAACACGTCCACCTAGGTGAACAAAGAGACAAAGTCTCAAGAACAATCTGGTTTTGCACCAAAAAGGAATTTTATTGATAAAAGAATAGTTGAATGTTACATGGACGTGGTGCAACTGTTTAAAAGAGAAAAACATAAAACCCTAAGCCTAAACCAATGTGGTTTAGGAAAACCAAAACCAAATCCTAGTGCTAATTGATTTAAAACACCAAACCGACTCCCAATGGGTTTATAAAGCCCAAAACCTATTCCTAATGAGTTTACATAAATAATAAAACCAAATCAACTTAAAATAGACCATAATGGTCGTGCATAATCATATTGGGCTAATCATAAACCAAGCTGGCTTGTCCTTCCACTTTTTGGGCTGATAAAGGCCTTTTTCGAACATCTCTTTCTTGGGCTCGATCCATCTTGTTCCAGGTCCGACCAAGCTGCTCCTTATGCTCATTTGGATGATAAAGGTCCTCATCATGTTCCATTTCCTGCTCTGGTTCTCAATCTTCCATTTCCAACTCAATTCTCGTATATGTCGGTTTGACCAGTCCATTTCTCGATCAGACTGAATCTCCCATTCCATTTCCTGTCTAACCAGCTTCATCCTATCCATTTCCTTGTCAATCAGGGTTGTCACAGGTCGTCCATGATTGTTTAAAGTCAGTCCATGCTTTATAAAGGCCACATCAAGGCCCATAGCCTTTTCTCGGTCCAGTACCTCATGGATCAAGCCTTTTAGCTTTCCATAAAGCTCATCAGGTCGTGTCATGATCCATTTCCTAGCTCCTTCTTTCCTTGAATTCATGTTCTTTAGTATGGAGCTGATCAGGGTCACACCAGTTGGCAAGCTGATCTACTTGACTATCACCAGACCTGATATATGTTTTGCTGTGAATCAAGTAAGTCAGCATATGCAGGCACCAAAGGTACATCACTGGAAGATGGTTGATAGGATACTGAGGTATTTGAGTGGCACGCCTGGTCAAGGAGTTTGGATGGGTTGTAATGGCAGTACAGAAGTGGTTGGGTATTGTGATGCTGATTGGGCAGGAGATAGAGTGGACAGGAGATCAACTACTGGGTATTGTACATTCATTGGAGGGAACCTGGTTACTTGGAAAAGTAAGAAGCAGAAGGTCATCTCCTGTTCAAGTGCTGAGGCTGAGTATAGGGCTATGCTGAAGCTAACAAACGAATTGGTATGGTATGATTTTTAAAGAGATCTCTACTCTGGTTGTGTGTATGTGTGTATAAACTCCAATGGAGAAAGATGAGAGCTTAGTTCTAGGTGATTTAAGAACAGAGATGGGTGAGAGTGTTTAAGTGTTTAAGAGACTAAAGAGAATGAGATTAAGAGACTGAGAGACTGAGAGACTAGAGAGAGACTGAGAGAATAAGAGACTGAAGATTAGGGAAGGAGAAGGGAAACCCCCTTACTCACTTGAGTGTTTACAAAATCGCATATACAAGGCTTTTATATGCCTTTACATTTCACACATAAACCCTACATCCTAAGGCTGTAAATAAATGATAGAATGGATGGTAAGGATGAGAGAAGACTGGTCTTGATGTTGCTGGAGCTAGCTGGCGACTTGATTCAAATAGAAGGCTCAGATTGCTTCTTTTGAATGAATGGATAGGATGAGTCAAGGCTGTAAAGGTAAAGCACCTTTACCTTTCCAGCTCATACCAACAGCTCACCTTATCCATTTGAATCTTCCTTTACCTCCAAGGCACTCCAACGGACACTTAAGGAAGCTTATCCCGCGCCCACACATTGCACAACTTGACTTGATGTCGAACTGGATGAATGGATGAGGCTTGGGTGTTGTACGGTCTCTTGTACGGCTTGTACCATCCGTACACTCGCCCTAATTATGCACAACACTTCCCCTCCTCTTTAGTTGATCCATTCCTCTTCTTGATTCGCTCATGGCCTTATCATTCTCCCAAGCTTTGCACTTCATGCCATCTTCTCTCTAACTCCTTCACCTCTTCACATGATCAGTCTAAGTCCTTCCTAGACTTAACTTCACAACATAACTACTTCAGAATACTTCTGAAGCTTGATTGAACTCTTCTTGACTTCTTCTAGAGCTTGCCCTATTATTGTACAAGCTCTATCTTCTCTTCAGTTCAACACTCCCCCTCAAGCTTGACTTTAGGAGATCCTAAGCCAAGCTTGGAACTTTGAAGAGTCTCCCTCATTAAAAACCTTACAAGGAAAACCCATTGGGACAAAACCTTGCAAGGGAAAAAGAGTAGAGCTCTCCAAAGCCTAGGGATTGGCCAGTGAGCTCTTGTGCCTTAGAACCAGTGTGGTTGGACACAAGAAGCTCTGGATCACGGCCTAACAGGTGCAGCAACTCTTCACAGCTTTGCGCACACTTCACACTTCAGCTTCACCTCTTTATGGAACCGGTTTGAAGTCTCCCCCTCTCAACTGACTTCACAGCCATCTTAGAGAAGCTAGGACACGACCAGATCATCTTCAAAAACACTAGTGAGGCTGATCAACACTTCACACACGGCTTGCCCTCTTCATAGAACTGGTTTGGATCTCCCCCTCTCAACAGACTTCTCAGCCATCTTAGAGAAGCTAGGAACTGACCAGGAACATCTTTAGTGAGGCTCAAGCAATGGTACCTGATACATTATCCCAAAGGTGCATCAGTACCTATCAAAAACAAGAACATGAATATCCTGCATCACACTTGATGCACACAATCTCACAATTCAATCACAATCATCTTAATTATCTTTTCAAGCACAAGCAATTAGTAAGATGAATGAAAAAGATTGAAAAGAGTTTTAAAAGTCTAAGGGAACTTCCCTTGTGTTTTTGTGAGTTTCCAAACTCTCTCAATGCACCATCTTCATGGCATCATCAACTCCTTGGAAAGGCAGAATGGATTCATCAGCTTCTCCTCAATCACCTCTCATTGAAGCCGCATTGATGGAGAGCCTTCTTCCTCACTCGCCAAGGCTGCTCTGAACAGCCTCTTGCCTAGACACGCCACTGACTTGGTCCGGTTGATGATCCTTGTAGAAGCTTTTGCAAAAGACTTGTTACTGACCATGGATCATATGCATTCAGACTCCCCCTCAAGCTTAGAACCGAGACTAGAAGGAGCTAAGCTTGTGATGATCCTATGCATCCCCATGGTCTAATAACTATCATCTTTCATGATAGCTTTCTTCTTGTGAGTTTACTCTCTTCC
Source organism: Brassica rapa (assembly GCF_000309985.2). Lineage (NCBI taxonomy): Eukaryota > Viridiplantae > Streptophyta > Magnoliopsida > Brassicales > Brassicaceae > Brassica > Brassica rapa. The sequence continues at coordinate 16,998 of NW_022610793.1, forward strand.
TTAACCAGGAACTAGGGTGTTTGAATCACCATAGAGAGTCTCACAAGACACACCTCTCATTGCATAATGACCCATGCTACACTTCCTGTAGACTAAGGACTAGATATGTCCAATGGTATTATGCAATGGCTATCTCTCATTGCATACTCAATCACACTACACTTCCTGTAGATTATGGACTAACATGTCCTAGTGATGATATGCAATGGCACAAGACCTTTGTCTTTACATTCTTGGTTGTTGGTGAGTTACATGTATCCCATTCCTTGTGTACCTAACACCACCACAACTCAATGCAAAATCAGATCATCCCATTGGGATCAAACCAAGATTATCCATCCTGTTTGATCACCAATGCCACAATAATATATGATACTTGAAACAAGCTAGACAATCAAGACAATCAAGCAAAGACAATCAATTTAGTTTTTTTTTTTTTTTTTTTTAAATGCAACAATAACTGAATGCATTAGGTTACATACTCACTATATGAATGAAATAGATTTAACCCAAATGAAACACAAGCATAGATGATACTTATGCAATCAAGGGGACAAGAGTGACACAATTCATGCTTATGCTCACTAGGTTTTATCAATGCCAATGATCCAAATAGCTTAGACAAACTTCTAAATGCTTATAAGACATCACTGATGGATTTAACTATGGCATAGCAACAATCAGACCTTTAGGCTCATTTTTAAATGCATTACTACATGAATGCACAATCTTAAAGCTTTAGCTATATGTATGCAACAGGTTCAATCCATGAGCAATATTAAGGCTATGCACAACAGTTTCAATCAAAACCAATGATGCAAGCAACTTAGACAATTTCTAATTGATGCAAGACTTTCATTGATGGATTAAACATAGGCAATAGCATCAGATAACAATAGGATTGAACTTAGACAGTATGAGATATGATTATGTATGCAAAATAACTTACCAATCATGATGCAAGCAGCAGAGACATTCTACTCAATTCTACAACACATTCATGATGATTCAAGCTATGACAACACTCAAGACAATGCAATAAACAAAACATGAGATTCTGGGACTCTAGACATTACTTACTATCAATATGACAATGCAACAGCAAAACAATTTCAGTGCAATTAGCCTAGACATACTACTAGAAGCTATAAACACTTAATGGAATTAGGGAAAGCACATAGTATAATCAGGAGTTAAACCTATCAAGACATATTAAGATAGATGAGATTAGGTTTACTCCCTTGGTTAAGTTTGATCACCAATGTCTCAAGCTTTATAACATTAGATAGAATCAAGACAATGTCAAGTTCTTATCTATGCAAGCAACCATTCTCTAAATACTAAGCAAGACCTTATCAGATTCAAGTCAAAGTATTTAGGCAATTTTAATCACTCCTTAATATGCAACTTAGACTTTAATCTAAATGCAACAATCCAAAGCAGCAACAAGGCAGTATGCATTAATCTTAACAGTTTCTAACACATGAAAGCAAGAATGATTAGATATAATCTATCATCTTAACAAGACAAGTTAATTTAGAGCTGTCATTAAGCATTTACCATTTTCAATAGTATTGATGTCAAAACTTGATTAATAAATCATCAAGTTTGATTCCCAATAACACAAGCAATGCAACAGATAGACACAAGGCATTATCAAGTTCTATTCTTTGCAAGCTAGCTCTCTAAGAACAATCAAGATCCTAACAGATTCAAGACAAGTTACTTAGGCACTTTTAAAACTTCTTTACTCAGCAATTTAGACATGAATCTAATGCTTCAATGTAAGACAGCCACAAGACTATATGCAACAGCTTTCAATTCCGTTTCAATCCATGTATGCAAGCAGATTCAATTAATCACAACAAGCATCACTATGATTCGGAGCTAAGCATATTAACAATCTTAATCACCAAACCAGGCTCTTTAAGCATACTGAGACAGATTCTAAAAGTATTCATTTAGCAATCTTTAAACAATTCTCAGGTTTTCAATCACATCACAACCAGTCAATATACTCAAGCTTTATACAAGAGAAAGAGGTTTCTTACAGCCAAGGAACTAGTGTTAGTTCCTTGAAACTCCATAGAACATGGCAAGACAGTGAGCTGTTGGTGTCGATTCCAACTTCTCCTTCTCCCATGGACCTTTCTCTTGAACTCTCCATGTCAAAGACCCCACCTTTCTTCATGTTAAGTTCGCCACATCAGTACCAGCTGAAAGCTATCACCTTTCTTCTTGGACAGTGGATAAGACCTAGCTTGGACATAGCTTTGAAGCTTGGTTGATGAGATCGCCTCATACACCATTGCTTCCAAGGTTCTTTCTTCTTCATGGGCTTCATGAGAGAGTGTAGGTCGGCCAGAGACAGCTTCTGGACACCATGGATGAGCACACCTTCTTCTTGAAGAGTAGAACAACCGGCTGGACCATGGAGCTTCTTCTTGGTTTCAAGCGACATGGAGGAGAGCTATGAGCTTCAGCAGAAGCAAGAACCAAGTTCTAATGAACCTGGCTCTGATACCATATGATTTTTAAAGAGATCTCTACTCTGGTTGTGTGTATGTGTGTATAAACTCCAATGGAGAAAGATGAGAGCTTAGTTCTAGGTGATTTAAGAACAGAGATGGGTGAGAGTGTTTAAGTGTTTAAGAGACTAAAGAGAATGAGATTAAGAGACTGAGAGACTGAGAGACTAGAGAGAGACTGAGAGAATAAGAGACTGAAGATTAGGGAAGGAGAAGGGAAACCCCCTTACTCACTTGAGTGTTTACAAAATCGCATATACAAGGCTTTTATATGCCTTTACATTTCACACATAAACCCTACATCCTAAGGCTGTAAATAAATGATAGAATGGATGGTAAGGATGAGAGAAGACTGGTCTTGATGTTGCTGGAGCTAGCTGGCGACTTGATTCAAATAGAAGGCTCAGATTGCTTCTTTTGAATGAATGGATAGGATGAGTCAAGGCTGTAAAGGTAAAGCACCTTTACCTTTCCAGCTCATACCAACAGCTCACCTTATCCATTTGAATCTTCCTTTACCTCCAAGGCACTCCAACGGACACTTAAGGAAGCTTATCCCGCGCCCACACATTGCACAACTTGACTTGATGTCGAACTGGATGAATGGATGAGGCTTGGGTGTTGTACGGTCTCTTGTACGGCTTGTACCATCCGTACACTCGCCCTAATTATGCACAACACTTCCCCTCCTCTTTAGTTGATCCATTCCTCTTCTTGATTCGCTCATGGCCTTATCATTCTCCCAAGCTTTGCACTTCATGCCATCTTCTCTCTAACTCCTTCACCTCTTCACATGATCAGTCTAAGTCCTTCCTAGACTTAACTTCACAACATAACTACTTCAGAATACTTCTGAAGCTTGATTGAACTCTTCTTGACTTCTTCTAGAGCTTGCCCTATTATTGTACAAGCTCTATCTTCTCTTCAGTTCAACATATGGATCAAGGGTATCTTGAAGCATTTGGAGATTGAGCAGAGTACTCCTATGACAATGCACTGTGACAATCAAGCAGCTATCCACATTGCTTCTAACTCAGTCTTTCATGAGAGGACAAAGCATATAGAAGTTGATTGCCACAAGGTGAGGCAGATGATTATACTTGGAGTGATACTGCCATGTTATACAAGAAGTGAAGATCAGCTTAGAGATTTTGATCCGCGTTTAGAACTGATATATCACAAGAACCGCATACACAAGCTGAGCCGGTTCAAGAGCAAGAACAACCTGTATTGAGGAGGAGCACAAGGCTGAGAAAGGATCCTTCCTCTTGGGTAAACACGCGAGTGTACTACAATGCCCAAGCTGTGGAGCATCCTTCTCAAGTTGTGTGTTCCTTTGCTCAATACCCTGAAGAACATTGTATGACTTTTAGGAATATAAAGATTAATCTGAGTTTAGAATAGGATTAAGGAAGAGAATAAGAGATTTACGAAACTGATTAGAGACTAATGAAGAATCATGATGAAATGAGTAAAGAGAAAGATTGTTTAGAACTATCTAATCTTTATTAAGAGATGAGATTACATATATATAGGTCCATACACTTAGGGTTTTCGAAATCATAAAGCTAAGTAAGCATGTAGAGTCAAAGAGGAGCCTAAGCTTTAATTTGAACCGGCCAATGAGTGTCTTCACACGTTTGGAGCATCTTCTTGATCCAAGCCTAGATGCTCTTCCTTTCCAGCTCTTGCCAGCCTGTCCTAGCTGTCAAGCCGCGTCTCCCTTATCCTCTCAACGTTCGGATAAGGTCTTGGCCGAGTGTAACTTAAGCTCAGTACATGGGAGTTACTTGGATAGTTACTTGATCCCTTTTACCTTGTACGGATGATCACTTGTACGGCCTTGTACGGATGATCAACCCATTCCTCCTCTTCACCTCTTTGCTCTCTTTATGTTCTCAACTCCTTTGTGTCTTTACCTCAAATGTCTCAACTCTGATTAACAGATAAGAGATTAGAAGTAAAATCAGGCATGTAAAATGCTTTAGAGTTCTTATCAAATAGCTTTAAGTCTCCTACACCTTTAATGGGAATTCTATCTCCATTTGCAATCATTACATGTCCATGAGCAGGTTCTATGTTTTTGATCAAGCTATCATCACTAATCATATGATGAGATGCACCAGAGTCAACAATCAATGGTTTTATGCCTCTAGCAAGATGAGTTCTAGGTGATTCATTTCTCAGTTTTAATTTCTCAATGATATCTATCAACCTATTCTCATTCCTAGGCATTATATGAGCAGTATAAGAGTAACCAAGAGTGTTTCCGAATGTACCAGACTCCTTAAGAGCTTTGATGAGGGCATCAATGTCAGATTTGCGGATCACTTCATGCTCCAAACTCTTTGCGACCGTGTAGTGAGTTGCCATTGCCTTGCCTGCGCTTTCACCCACTTGTGCACTTGAGCCTGCTCCTGATGGACCGGCTTCACTTGCTTCAGTAGACAGGTTAGCTCTGACTTCTCGATCCTTGTTGAACTTGGCCGGCTTGAGATGGGGATGAAGGATCCAGCACTGGCTCCTCTTGTGTCCCGGCTTCTTGCAGTGATCACAGTTGCCTCCAAACCTCCTCTCATCACCATACTTCCTCTCATCAGTCTTGTATGCTGCACGGTTAGCTTGCACTCCTTCCTCAGCCTTGTTGGCTAGAGCTAAGTCTCCCTTGCTTCCGAAGAGACCAAGAGACCCTTCCTCCTTCTGAAGCTGCGCACACACTTCCTCCATGGTTGGAAGACTTGGCATCCTCAACATGTGTTTGATCACATCATTGAACGGAGGATCCAACGTCAACAGCAACCCAAACACCTGATCCTGCTCCCTCCTCTCCATGAGTAGCTCTTGATCAGCCGTGCTTGGCCTCAATGATTCAAGCTCAGACCACAAGGATCTATACTTGCCCAAATGCTTGGTGAACTCCTCTCCATCTTGTACCAGTGTGTTGATAGCTTTCTTGATCTCATACACACGGTTCAGATTGGTAACGTTCCCAAAAGTCTTTTGGAGTACCTCCCACAGGTGTTTTGGAGTCTCACAGTAGCTGTAGGCTTCCAAGAGATGTTCTTCAAGTGATCCTTGCAGCACAGATAGCACCATCAAGTCATCTTGAATCCACTTCTTTCCATCAGCAACCGCGAGCTCTCTTCCACCTTCTTCCTCACTGGCCACTGGTGCTGGAGCTTCATCCGTGATGTGACCCCATAACCCTAGCCTCCCAATGGCTGTCTTCACAAGCCTAGACCACAACAGGTAGTTTCCCCCACCCTTGAGTGAAATCGGAACCGTAATAACCTTGTTTCCTCCCATCTTGATTTGCTTGAACTTGGTTTAGAATCTATCAAGAAAGAACTTTTATCTGAAGCTGAAGAACACAAGATCTCAATACCACAGCCAACCTGGCTCTGATACCATATGACTTTAGAGAATATGAAAGATATTGAGAAGTCTAAGAGAGATTCAAGAGAGATTAGAGTGTTTAAGAGTAAGTGTATGAGATTATCATGATGAACTAGAGAGAGAGACTCATAAACTCGTGTGTTACTTTCATTAATCACCAAGAGTTACAATATATAGCTAAGGAAAGACTAGGGTTTCAGCTTAAGAGATAAGGTAAAGCATGTGTAGTCAAAGCTAAAGGGAGGGGATGGTTTGAACTAGCCAATGGAATGCTTCACACACTTTCAGCATATTCCAAGATGCTGATCACTTTACAGCTATGCCAGCCTGTCTTCTCCGCGTCTCCTTTCTTCCTTTCAACGGTCACAAGGCTTCTTAACACTCAAGGTAACTCTCCAAAGTAACTTGGGTAAGGATGGTAAGTTTTGGTTGATGATGAAGTCGACCCGGGAAGGTACGGCTTGTACGGCCAGTACGGTCAGTACGGATTGTACGGACTGGTCGACTTCATACCTCATCCTTTCCTTAACACATCCTTCTCCTAATGCTTCCTTATACCCCAATCACTTCCCTTGCTTATACTCAACTCATTTCAACAATGCGCCTCTCCTCCCTCATGATCAAGGTGGGATGGTGAACCAACTTCAGGAGGTGTTGTTGCGTGAACTCTTGGATCCTGGGATGTACTGATTCCAAGACCTTCAAGGATGATCCGCAAGGTGGTGGCCTTGTCTGATGTTAAGTCCTTCAGGTCTTCTTGGTTCTTTTCTTCATAGTATCCTCTATCTTCCAAGAACTTCACATCTCTAGATACAAGAACTCTCCTTGCTATAGGATCATAGCATTTGTATCCTTTCTGTGTAGCTGAGTATCCTATGAACACAGCCTTAGTACTTCTTGCTTCTAGCTTGTTGATCATCTCTCCTGGTTTGAGCACAAAGCATAGACATCCAAAGACTCGCAAGTAATCAAGCACTGGTTTATACCTGTTCAGAACTTCAAATGGAGCCTTCTCATTCAGAACCTTGGTTGGAGTTCTGTTGATCAAGTAACAAGCAGTGGCAACCGCATCACTCCAGAATCTCTTTGGAACATTACTCTGAAACATAAGAGACCTTGCCACACTTCCATGAGGTGCCTATTCTTCCTCTCAGCCACTCCATTTTGCTGTGGAGTATACGGACAGCTTGTTTGATGTAGGATCCCATGTTGTGATAAGTGTTGCTTGAATGCATGACTCGTGTACTCTCCTCCATTATCTGATCTCAAAATTTTAATCTTAGCATGATAATGGTTAGTTACATAAGTTTGAAAGTTCCTAAATGCATCAAGTACCCTATCTTTGGTCTGAATTAAGGTTAACCAGGTGTATTTGGATTTTTCATCAATGAATGTGACAAAGTACTTATAACTATCTCTAGATAAGCAAGGGGCAGTCCACACATCAGAATGAATTAGATCAAAGCAATTATCATAGATAGTAGTAGACTTTTGAAACACAGTTCTACAATGCTTGCCTAAAATACAAGCTTCACAATCTTTGTTCTCAAACACAACACCTGGTACCATTAAGTTCAAAGCTTTAACATGAGGGTGTCCTACTCTAGCATGCCACAATGCATTTTTATTCAACAAAGAAGCAGAAGTAAACGAGCAACTATAATCAGGAACAGAAGTGAGTTCTTCAAGCATATAGAGATCTCCCTTAGTCACCCCTTTCCCAATCAATCTGCTGCTCTCAATATCCTGAAACTTCACATCATTAGGACTAAAGATAACATTGCATTGTAAATCATTAGTACATTTCTTCACAGATAAAAGGTTTGATGTGAATTCAGGCATGTAAAAGGCTCTAGATTCTTTGTTAAACAACTTAAGCTTTCCTATTCCTCTAATAGGTATCTTATCCCCATTTGCTATCATCACATGCCCATGCGTAGGTTCTATATCCTTAATCAAGTTCTCATCACTTATCATATGATGTGATGCACCAGAATCAACAATCAATGGTTTACCTACTCGTTTAGCATTATGACATAGATTACTAAGTAATGGATGCATCCTATCAGTTCTAGCAATGTGGGCATTTCTATACCCATCTCTAGTTTCTAACCGTTCTACTAGTTCTCTAATCAAGTGATCATCCTTATATGTAATCATAGAAGCTCCAAAGGAATAACCATAAGTGTTACCGTTTTCCTTTAGCATTTTGAAGAGTGCATCAAGGTCTGATCTCTTGATGTAGTCATCATTGCTGAGCTTGAGGCGCCAGTGTAAGCCACAAGAGACTTCCCATTCCCATCATTGCCTCCAAGCCCATCCACTTCACTTATCTTGCTGGTGCCAGCTCCACCTGAACCTTCAGTCACATTTGCCCTTCCCTCACGCTCCTTCATGAACTTGGCCGGCTTGAGGTGTGGGTGTAGTATCCAGCATTGGCTCTTCTTATGACCATGCTTCTTGCAATGATCACAGTTGCCATTGAACTTCCTGTCCTCATACTTCCCGTGAGATGCCTTGTTTGCTTGTGGAGCCTCGGTCGAGTCCTCATGAGCTGCTTGATTGGCAAGAGAGAGCTCCCCCTTTCCTCCAAACAACCCCATAGATCCCTGCTCCCTTTGGATTTGCGCACACACCTCCTCAAGGTCCGGAAGCTTGTCTGACCTCAACATGTGCTGAATGAGTTGAGTGTAGGCCGGGTTCAGTGTGAGAAGCAACCCAAAGACCTTGTCTTGCTCGCGCCTTTCATTCAGCTGATCTGGATCAGTTGTGCTCGGCCTCAGCATCTCCAGCTCTGACCATAAGGACCTGAACCTCCCCAAGTGCTTAGTGAACTCCATGTCTTCTTGTGCAAGACGGTTGATCGCTAGCTTCACTTCAAACACACGGCTGAGGTTGGAAGTGTTCCCATACACCTTCTTCAGCGTGTCCCACAGCTCTTTGGCTGATTCACAGTAGCTGTAAGCATCCAAGATAGCTGGGTCCAAGGATGCGTGTAGAACCGTCATCACCAGCATGTCTTCTTGTTGCCATTTCTCCACAGCCGCTTCATTGGAGACCTCTTCTTGATCTCCTCCCTGAGTAATGAGTTTCGGAGCCTCCCCTGTTGTGATGTGCCCCCACAAACCCTTACTTCCCACCGCAGTCTTCACCATCCGAGACCACACAAGGTAGTTGCTACCCTTGAAAGTAACCGCCACCTTCATCCTCATGCTCATCCCATGCTCCATCTTCACTCAGCTTGACTTGAACAGCTTGAATCTGATGAAATCTTGAGTCTTGAGTCACGCACAAACACAGAACGTAGCGCAGCTCCAACACCTTCAAAGCTACTCGCGTGTAGCTTCAAAGCCTTGTAACTCTCTAAAGATCAAACCCCAGATTCTAATGAACCTGGCTCTGATACCATATGAGATTAAGAGATCTTTAGAGTAACTAGAATGTAAGTGAGAGTTTTAGGTGAAGTTTAGAAGAGATTATGAAAGACTAAGTAACTTGAGAATCGTTTAGAGTCTAAGAGAGAACCATAGTGTCTAAGAGATTAGAGAGACTCAAACTGCATAATCTTTATTAGTGTTGATGAGTTACAATATATAGGAGAGCTACTAGGGTTTACAAATCGCAAAGGTAAAGAGAAAGCATGTGAGGTCAAGGTTAAGGATTCAAATCAACCACTAATAAGCATCACACGCTTATGGCATCTTGGACTAAAGTTGCTTTAGCTTTCCAGCCTGTCCCAGCCTGGCAATGCGCGCCCCTTATCCCTTAAACGGTCTGATCCTTCTCCTCTTGAGTAACTCTTCCATAGTTACCGTTTTACTTGTGCAAGGTAACTTTGGTTGAGGCTTGGATGGTACGGACTGTACGGCTTGTACGGCCTTGTACGGACGTCCGTACCATGCTCTCCCTAAACTCCCTTAAGCTTCCTCATCTCCTTTCCTCTTCAACTCCTTAGCTCTTCATACATATACTCAGCTCAACTCAACACCAGGAAGCTGAATAAATCTCATAGGAGTTAGGATGAAGAAGCTATCCCACTTTCAAATCAGGTGATCCCAGTTTTCCTGTTTGGGAATATGACAGCTTCTTTGTCATTCTAATCAAACCAGGATGAATCACAATGTAAGAAGCTTGATTTTGATACATAAAGTAGTGGAGAATCACCAGGAAGTCGAATAAATCTCATAGGAGTTAGGATGAAGAAGCTATCCCACTTTCAAATCAGGTGATCCCAGTTTTCCTGTTTGGGAATATGACAGCTTCTTTGTCATTCTAATCAAATCAGGATGAATCGCGATGTAAGAAGCTTCATTTTGAAACATAGAGTAGTGGAGAATCACCAGGAAGCTGAATAAATCTCATATGAGTTAGGATGAAGAAGCTATCCCACTTTCAAATCAGGTGATCCCAGTTTTCCTTTTTGGGAATATGACAGCTTCTTTGTCATTCTAATCAAACCAGGATGAATCGCGATGTAAGAAGCTTGATTTTGATACATAAAGTAGTGGAGAATCATCAGGAAGCTGAATAAATCTCATAGGAGTTAGGATGAAGAAGCTATCCCACTTTCAAATCAGGTGATCCCAGTTTTCCTGTTTGGGAATATGACAGCTTCTTTGTCATTCTAATCAAACCAGGATGAATCGCGATGTTGTTGAGATGAGGTAATAAAGAGAGGAGACATTGATAGAGAAAGAGGATTGAGGCATACAGTAACTTTGGAGTTTTACCACAGTAACTTTAGTTTTACTGTGGTAACTCAGTTAAAGCTTGGAAAGTGATCTTGCTTCACTTTGGAGAGTTACCCACGACCAAGGAGCCCTTGGATAAGGAAGAAGCAGTCTGGATAAGGTTTCCTCAAGCTAGAGAGGCTGGAGACAGGCTGTAAAGTAGACAGCATCTAGTAAAAGATGCCAAAGGGATCAAGCATGTGAAGACTCCCATTGGATGCTTTTGGATGGCTCTCTTTGACTACACATGCTCTGAATCTCTTTCTTATCTTATGGATTTCGAAATGTATTGTCTCTCTCACATAAATATGTTGTAAACCTCATCTTTAATAATTAATGGAGTTTTGAGTCTCTCTCTTTATTCTCTCACTAAAATCTCTTAATCTCTTTAATCTTTTCATCTGATTATCTCTGATTATTTGAATCATGCTCTAATACACAAAAGTGTATATGGTATCAGAGCCAGGTTGGCAAGAGGGGGGTGAGTGTGATTTCTTTTTCTCAAAATCAGAGTGTTCTTGAGTGTTCTTGAGTGTTCTTGGGATTATTGAGGTTTCTGGGTATGTGTGTTGTCTATTCTTTTGTGGCTGGGTTTATTTGAGATTCTCTGGTGGAAACATGGATATGAAGCACGAATCTAGTGGAGTAGTGAAGATTCAAGAAGAAAACAAATGGGTTTGGCCAAGATGGGTAAAGACAGCTTTGGGAAGCTGTGAGATTTGGAGTAATCAAGTAAAGGGAGAACCTTTAATGGAGAGAGCTGCTGATGGGGGTCAGACAGCAAGGTTGAAATGTGAAGATCAGTTGAGTCTTGAAGAAAGTATATCTCTTGAGAAGATTGAAGATGTTTATGAGAACAAGATCAATCTAAGGAGGATGTATGAAGTCAGGAAGATGATCTGTGAGTTGAAACAAGGGAAAGAAGGTTTCAATCAGCATGTGAAGAAGCTGAGATGTTTGTGGTCGGAGTTACAAAGCTTGAGACCAAGAAGTTGTGATCCAAGAGTGCTAGAAGAGTGGCGAGAGCAAGATGTTGTCTTCAGCCTCCTTGCAAGCTTGGATTCATCTTATGGCTGGTTGGTAAAGCTTATTCTCAAGGAAGAGAAGCTACCCAACATGGAAGAAGTGTGTGTACTTGTTCAGAGGCTTCATCAAGTGATGGAAGAGAACAAAGAGATAACTTGGAGTAAGGAGGGTGCTAAAAGTAAGAAGGGAAGGCTGAGACGACGTTCTAAGGCTCAGATCAGAAGAGGAAGGTGTTGGAAGAGAAGCATACTGTCTGGTTATCAAGGTAGCTATGGTACTATGAAGATGGGCAGAGAAGAAGCACAACAGATTCTTATGGGAGAGTGTTCTTACTCAGCTTACATGGGAGAATCTGTAGAGAGCAGTGGGGTCATGAGGAAGCTAGAGACCAAAGGAGCAGATGAGCGTGTCACAAAGGATGAATGGGATGAGTTTGTCAAGTATGTGTATGCTTTGGCTACGACCCGGAGACAAGGTGCTCCTGCCAAATCATCCACATCCAACAAACCCATCATTGTTGATTCTGGAGCAAGTCATCACATGATTAGTGATAGAAGCTTAATGAGTGATGTAAAGAAAGCCACTGGGGGTGTGATGATAGCCAATGGAGATAGGATTCCAATAGAAGGGGTTGGAAAGCTCAAGCTATTTGACAAAGACTCAGATGCCTTCTACATGCCACAGTTTGCTTCAAATCTGGTATCTGTGAGGAAAGCCACGATTGATCTTGGCTGTCAAGTAATATTCAGGCCAGATGATGTTGAGTTCCAAGATTTGAAGACTGGAAGGGTCATTGGGAGAGGAGACAGCAAGAATAATCTATACCAGCTCCAATTGGCTAAGATTTCTAAACCCTTTGATTCTATGTGTTTGAGTAGTACTTATGAGAAGATTGATAGTATTACTTGGCATGCTAGATTGGGTCATCCTCATGCTCGTGCTATTGAATTGATAATTCCTAATATGTCATTTAATCACTTGGAGTGTGAAGCATGCATATTAGGAAAGCATTGTAGGACTGTTTTTCCAACATCAGAAACTACTTATGAGCATTGCTTTGATCTAGTTCATTCAGATGTGTGGACTGCTCCTTGTTTGTCTAGAGATAGCCAGAAGTACTTTGTGACATTCATTGATGAGAAGTCTAAGTATACTTGGCTTACATTGCTTCCATCTAAAGATAGGGTGCTAGAAGCATTTATGAACTTCCAAGCATATGTATCTAATCAATACAATGCTACTGTGAAGGTACTGAGATCAGATAATGGAGGTGAATACATCAGCAATGCCTTCAAGAGTCATCTAGCCAAGCATGGGATTGTGCATCAGACTAGCTGTCCTTATACACCACAGCAGAATGGTGTAGCTGAGAGGAAGAACAGGCACTTGATGGAGGTTGCTAGATCAATGATGTTTCATGCAAATGTCCCAAAACGTTTTTGGAGTGATGCTGTGCAGACTGCTTGCTATCTCATCAACCGGGTTCCAACCAAGATATTGAAGAATCTGTCTCCATTTGAAGTGTTGAACAAGAGCAAACCTGTCATTGATCACCTACGTGTCTTTGGGTGTGTGTGCTATGTCATGGTTCCAGGAGAGCAGAGAAACAAGCTGGAGGCAAAGAGTACTAAGGCTATGTTCATTGGTTACTCTATCACTCAGAAAGGGTACAAGTGCTATGATCCTGAAGCAAGGAGAGTGATGGTATCTAGAGAAGTGAAGTTTGTTGAAACAAAAGGTTATTATGAAGAAAAGGAGTGGGAAAATCTGAAGGATTTGTCTCAAGCTCCATCTGATAAGGCAACAATACTGAGAGTGTTGTTGGAGAAGCTCGGGATAGGGTTGTCCCAGGATCAGGAACCCGGCAGGAGAGAGTCTTCCAATCAGACTGGTGGAGCTGGAAGAACAACTCCTCTTGATCATGAGAGGGGGAATGGAACTGAATCTGGTGAGCAAGAGCAAAACCAAGAGGATTCAGGTCTTCATGATCAAGTTGAGAACAATGTTCAGTCTAGTGGAGAAGTGGATGAGGTTCAGTCTAGTGGAGAAGTAGATGAGGTTCAGTCTAGTGGAGAAGAACAAGTCGGACCGGCCAGTTCAGAAGAAGAGCAAGTGGAGCCGGCTAGTGTGCAAACTGAAGATCAGGTGCAAGCTTTGAGGAGGAGCACAAGGATAAAGAGGGATCCTTCCAACTGGGTAAACACGAGAGTGTACTACAATGCCCAGGCTGTGGAGCATCCTTCTCAAGCCGTGTGTTCCTTTGCTGAGTTTCCAGAGGAGCATTATGCCTTTATGATTAGTCTGGATGAGAGTTATGTGCCAAGGACTTATGAAGAAGCTATGTTAGACAAGGAATGGAAAGAATCAGTGGGAGCTGAAGCAGGTGCTATGATCAAGAATGATACATGGTATGAGAGTGAGCTGCCTAAGGGAAAGAAGGCTGTATCTAGTAGATGGATCTTCACAATCAAGTATCTAGCAAATGGACAGATTGATAGGAAGAAGACCAGACTGGTTGCAAGAGGATTTACACAAACCTATGGAGAGGATTACATTGATACCTTTGCACCAGTAGCTAAGCTGCACACAGTTCGGATTGTGTTGTCCATTGCAACAAACTTGGAGTGGGATTTGTGGCAGATGGATGTGAAGAATGCTTTCTTACAAGGTGAGCTAGAAGATGAGGTATACATGCTTCCTCCTCCTGGTCTTGAGCATCTAGTAAAACCAGGAAATGTTTTGAGATTGAAGAAGGCAATATATGGGCTGAAGCAGTCTCCTAGAGCTTGGTACAGAAAGCTGAGTACAACTCTCAATGGGAGAGGATTCAGGAAGTCTGAACTGGATCATACACTCTTCACTTTGGTTACTCCATCAGGGATCATTGTGATACTGGTATATGTGGATGATTTGATTATCACAGGGAGTGATAAGGCTGGGATTAAAGCCACTAAAGAGTTCCTCAAGTCTGTGTTTGATATCAAAGACTTGGGAGAGATGAAGTATTTCTTGGGGATTGAGATATGCAGATCCAAGGAGGGTTTGTTTATGTGTCAAAGGAAGTATACAATGGATATGTTGAAGGAGACTGATGTACTTGGAGGAAAGGTAGCCAAGACACCTCTTGAAGAGGGGTATAAAGTCTTACGTGAGGGGGAGGTTGAAGAGAACCAGTTGTTTGAGGATGCTAAGCTGTATAGGAAGATGGTTGGCAAGCTGATCTACTTGACTATTACCAGGCCAGATATATGCTTTGCTGTGAATCAAGTGAGTCAACATATGCAGGCGCCAAAGGTCCATCACTGGAAGATGGTTGATAGGATACTGAGGTATTTGAGTGGGACGGCTGGACAAGGAGTTTGGATGGGCTGTAATGGCAGTACAGAAGTGGTTGGGTATTGTGATGCTGATTGGGCAGGAGATAGAGTGGACAGGAGATCAACTACTGGGTATTGTACATTCATTGGAGGGAACTTGGTTACTTGGAAGAGTAAGAAGCAGAAGGTTATCTCTTGTTCAAGTGCTGAAGCTGAGTATAGAGCCATGTTGAAGCTGACAAACGAGTTGGTGTGGATCAAGGGGATCTTGAAGCATCTAGAGATTGAGCAGAGTGCTCCTATGACTATGCATTGTGACAATCAAGCAGCTATCCACATTGCCTCCAACTCAGTGTTTCATGAGAGAACAAAGCACATAGAGGTGGATTGTCATAAGGTGAGGCAGATGATTATCCTAGGAGTGATTCTGCCATGTTATACAAGAAGTGAAGATCAGCTTGCAGATGTGTTTACCAAGGCAGCGAGATTGAAGACAATGGAGTCCATACTATCCAGGCTTGGACTCATTGATCTTACTCCCAGGAGCTGAGCCCCTTAACCATGGAGTCTCCACTCTTTTTCCCTCATCAAAGTTTTATCCCAATGGGTTTTCTTTGGTGAGGTTTTTAATGAGGGAGGTCTTCATGGTTTCCAAGCTTGACTTGTTCCACATGGTCAAGCTTGAGGGGGAGTGTTGAGATGAGGTAATAAAGAGAGGAGACATTGATAGAGAAAGAGGATTGAGGCATACAGTAACTTTGGAGTTTTACCACAGTAACTTTAGTTTTACTGTGGTAACTCAGTTAAAGCTTGGAAAGTGATCTTGCTTCACTTTGGAGAGTTACCCACGACCAAGGAGCCCTTGGATAAGGAAGAAGCAGTCTGGATAAGGTTTCCTCAAGCTAGAGAGGCTGGAGACAGGCTGTAAAGTAGACAGCATCTAGTAAAAGATGCCAAAGGGATCAAGCATGTGAAGACTCCCATTGGATGCTTTTGGATGGCTCTCTTTGACTACACATGCTCTGAATCTCTTTCTTATCTTATGGATTTCGAAATGTATTGTCTCTCTCACATAAATATGTTGTAAACCTCATCTTTAATAATTAATGGAGTTTTGAGTCTCTCTCTTTATTCTCTCACTAAAATCTCTTAATCTCTTTAATCTTTTCATCTGATTATCTCTGATTATTTGAATCATGCTCTAATACACAAAAGTGTATAGATGTAAGAAGCTTGATTTTGAAACATAAAGTAATGGAGAATCACCAAGAAGCTGAATAAATCTCATAAGAGTTAGGATGAAGAAGCTATCCCACTTTCAAATCAGGTGATCCCAGTTTTCCTGTTTGGGAATATGACAGCTTCTTTGTCATTCTAATCAAACCAGGATGAATCGCGATGTAAGAAGCTTAATTTTGAAACATAAAGTAGAGGAGAATCACCAGGAAGCCGAATAAATCTCATAGGAGTTAGGATGAAGAAGCTATCCCACTTTCAAATCAGGTGATCCCAGTTTTCCTGTTTGGGAATATGACAGCTTCTTTGTCATTCTAATCAAACCAGGATGAATCGCGATGTAAGAAGCTTCATTTTGAAACATAAAGTAGTGGAGAATCACCCGGAAGCTGAATAAATCTCATAGGAGTTAGGATGAAGAAGCTATCCCACTTTTAAATCAGGTGATCCCAGTTTTCCTGTTTGGGAATATGACAGCTTCTTTGTCATTCTAATCAAAAAAGGATGAATCGCGATGTAAGAAGCTTGTTTTTGATACATAAAGTAGTTGAGAATCACCAGGAAGTCAAATAAATCTCATAGGAGTTAGGATGAAGAAGCTATCCCACTTTCAAATCAGGTGATCCCAGTTTTCCTGTTTGGGAATATGACAGCTTCTTTGTCATTCTAATCAAACCAGGATGAATCGCGATGTAAGAAGCTTGATTTTGATACATAAAGTAGTGGAGAATCACCAGGAAGCTGAATAAATCTCATAGGAGTTAGGATGAAGAAGCTATCCCACTTTCAAATCAGGTGATCCCAGTTTTCCTGTTTGGGAATATGACAGCTTCTTTGTCATTCTAATCAAACCAGGATGAATCGCGATGTAAGAAGCTTGATTTTGATACATAAAGTAGTGGAGAATCACCAGGAAGTCGAATAAATCTCATAGAAGTTAGGATGAAGAAGCTATCCCACTTTCAAATCAGGTGATCCCAGTTTTCCTGTTTGGGAATATGACAGCTTCTTTGTCATTCTAATCAAACCAGGATGAATCGCGATGTAAGAAGCTTGATTTTGAAACATAAAGTAGTGGAGAATCACCAGGAAGCTGAATAAATCTCATAGGAGTTAGGATGAAGAAGCTATCCCACTTTCAAATCAGGTGATCCCAGTTTTCCTGTTTGGGAATATGACAGCTTCTTTGTCATTCTAATCAAACCAGGATGAATCGCGATGTAAGAAGCTTGATTTTGAACATAAAGTAGTGGAGAATCACCAGGAAGCTGAATAAATCTCATAGGAGTTAGGATGAAGAAGCTATCCCACTTTCAAATCAGGTGATCCCAGTTTTCCTGTTTGGGAATATGACAGCTTCTTTGTCATTCTAATCAAACCAGGATGAATCGCGATGTAAGAAGCTTGATTTTGATACATAAAGTAGTGGAGAATCACCAGGAAGCTGAATAAATCTCATAGGAGTTAGGATGAAGAAGCTATCCCACTTTCAAATCAGGTGATCCCAGTTTTCCTGTTTGGGAATATGACAGCTTCTTTGTCATTCTAATCAAACCAGGATGAATCGCGATGTAAGAAGCTTGATTTTGATACATAAAGTAGTGGAGAATCACCAGGAAGTCGAATAAATCTCATAGGAGTTAGGATGAAGAAGCTATCCCACTTTCAAATCAGGTGATCCCAGTTTTCCTGTTTGGGAATATGACAGCTTCTTTGTCATTCTAATCAAACCAGGATGAATCGCGATGTAAGAAGCTTGATTTTGAAACATAAAGTAGTGGAGAATCACCAGGAAGCTGAATAAATCTCATAGGAGTTAGGATGAAGAAGCTATCCCACTTTCAAATCAGGTGATCCCAGTTTTCCTGTTTGGGAATATGACAGCTTCTTTGTCATTCTAATCAAACCAGGATGAATCGCGATGTAAGAAGCTTGATTTTGAAACATAAAGTAGTGGAGAATCACCAGGAAGCTGAATAAATCTCATAGGAGTTAGGATGAAGAAGCTATCCCACTTTCAAATCAGGTGATCCCAGTTTTCCTGTTTGGGAATATGACAGCTTCTTTGTCATTCTAATCAAACCAGGATGAATCGCGATGTAAGAAGCTTGATTTTGATACATAAAGTAGTGGAGAATCACCAGGAAGCTGAATAAATCTCATAGGAGTTAGGATGAAGAAGCTATCCCACTTTCAAATCAGGTGATCCCAGTTTTCCTGTTTGGGAATATGACAGCTTCTTTGTCATTCTAATCAAACCAGGATGAATCGCGATGTAAGAAGCTTGATTTTGATACATAAAGTAGTGGAGAATCACCAGGAAGTCGAATAAATCTCATAGGAGTTAGGATGAAGAAGCTATCCCACTTTCAAATCAGGTGATCCCAGTTTTCCTGTTTGGGAATATGACAGCTTCTTTGTCATTCTAATCAAACCAGGATGAATCGCGATGTAAGAAGCTTGATTTTGATACATAAAGTAGTGGAGAATCACCAGGAAGCTGAATAAATCTCATAGGAGTTAGGATGAAGAAGCTATCCCACTTTCAAATCAGGTGATCCCAGTTTTCCTGTTTGGGAATATGACAGCTTCTTTGTCATTCTAATCAAACCAGGATGAATCGCGATGTAAGAAGCTTGATTTTGATACATAAAGTAGTGGAGAATCACCAGGAAGCTGAATAAATCTCATAGGAGTTAGGATGAAGAAGCTATCCCACTTTCAAATCAGGTGATCCCAGTTTTCCTGTTTGGGAATATGACAGCTTCTTTGTCATTCTAATCAAACCAGGATGAATCGCGATGTAAGAAGCTTGATTTTGATACATAAAGTAGTGGAGAATCACCAGGAAGTCGAATAAATCTCATAGGAGTTAGGATGAAGAAGCTATCCCACTTTCAAATCAGGTGATCCCAGTTTTCCTGTTTGGGAATATGACAGCTTCTTTGTCATTCTAATCAAACCAGGATGAATCGCGATGTAAGAAGCTTGATTTTGATACATAAAGTAGTGGAGAATCACCAGGAAGCTGAATAAATCTCATAGGAGTTAGGATGAAGAAGCTATCCCACTTTCAAATCAGGTGATCCCAGTTTTCCTGTTTGGGAATATGACAGCTTCTTTGTCATTCTAATCAAACCAGGATGAATCGCGATGTAAGAAGCTTGATTTTGATACATAAAGTAGTGGAGAATCACCAGGAAGCTGAATAAATCTCATAGGAGTTAGGATGAAGAAGCTATCCCACTTTCAAATCAGGTGATCCCAGTTTTCCTGTTTGGGAATATGACAGCTTCTTTGTCATTCTAATCAAACCAGGATGAATCGCGATGTAAGAAGCTTGATTTTGATACATAAAGTAGTGGAGAATCACCAGGAAGCTGAATAAATCTCATAGGAGTTAGGATGAAGAAGCTATCCCACTTTCAAATCAGGTGATCCCAGTTTTCCTGTTTGGGAATATGACAGCTTCTTTGTCATTCTAATCAAACCAGGATGAATCGCGATGTAAGAAGCTTGATTTTGATACATAAAGTAGTGGAGAATCACCAGGAAGTCGAATAAATCTCATAGGAGTTAGGATGAAGAAGCTATCCCACTTTCAAATCAGGTGATCCCAGTTTTCCTGTTTGGGAATATGACAGCTTCTTTGTCATTCTAATCAAACCAGGATGAATCGCGATGTAAGAAGCTTGATTTTGAAACATAAAGTAGTGGAGAATCACCAGGAAGCTGAATAAATCTCATAGGAGTTAGGATGAAGAAGCTATCCCACTTTCAAATCAGGTGATCCCAGTTTTCCTTTTGGGAATATGACAGCTTCTTTGTCATTCTAATCAAACCAGGATGAATCGCGATGTAAGAAGCTTGATTTTGATACATAAAGTAGTGGAGAATCATCAGGAAGCTGAATAAATCTCATAGGATTTAGGATGAAGAAGCTATCCCACTTTCAAATCAGGTGATCCCAGTTTTCCTGTTTGGAATATGACAGCTTCTTTGTCATTCTAATCAAACCAGGATGAATCGCGATGTAAGAAGCTTGAATTTTGATACATAAAGTAGTGGAGAATCACCAGGAAGTCGAATAAATCTCATAGGAGTTAGGATGAAGAAGCTATCCCACTTTCAAATCAGGTGATCCCAGTTTTCCTGTTTGGGAATATGACAGCTTCTTTGTCATTCTAATCAAACCAGGATGAATCGCGATGTAAGAAGCTTGATTTTGATACATAAAGTAGAGGAGAATCACCAGGAAGCCGAATAAATCTCATAGGAGTTAGGATGAAGAAGCTATCCCACTTTCAAATCAGGTGATCCCAGTTTCCTGTTTGGGAATATGACAGCTTCTTTGTCATTCTAATCAAACCAGGATGAATCGCTGTAAGAAGCTTCATTTTGAAACATAAAGTAGTGGAGAATCACCCGGAAGCTGAATAAATCTCATAGGAGTTAGGATGAAGAAGCTATCCCACTTTCAAATCAGGTGATCCCAGTTTTCCTGTTTGGGAATATGACAGCTTCTTTGTCATTCTAATCAAACCAGGATGAATCGCGATGTAAGAAGCTTGATTTTGATACATAAAGTAGTGGAGAATCACCAGCAAGTCGAATAAATCTCATAGGAGTTAGGATGAAGAAGCTATCCCACTTTCAAATCAGGTGATCCCAGTTTTCCTGTTTGGGGAATATGACAGCTTCTTTGTCATTCTAATCAAACCAGGATGAATCGCGATGTAAGAAGCTTGATTTTGATACATAAAGTAGAGGAGAATCACCAGGAAGCCGAATAAATCTCATAGGAGTTAGGATGAAGAAGCTATCCACTTTCAAATCAGGTGATCCCAGTTTTCCTGTTTGGGAATATGACAGCTTCTTTGTCATTCTAATCAAACCAGGATGAATCGCGAGATGTAAGAAGCTTCATTTTGAAAATAAAGTAGTGGAGAATCACCGGAAGCTGAATAAATCTCATAGGAGTTAGGATGAAGAAGCTATCCCACTTTCAAATCAGGTGATCCCAGTTTTCCTGTTTGGGAATATGACAGCTTCTTTGTCATTCTAATCAAACCAGGATGAATCGCGATGTAAGAAGCTTGATTTTGATACATAAAGTAGTGGAGAATCACCAGCAAGTCGAAATAAATCTCATAGGAGTTAGGATGAAGAAGCTATCCCACTTTCAAATCAGGTGATCCCAGTTTTCCTGTTTGGGAATATGACAGCTTCTTTGTCATTCTAATCAAACCAGGATGAATTGCGATGTAAGTGTTAAAATGAGTTGTTCAGTATATGGGGAGGATGGCTTAAGGAGTTGAGAGTGTGAGAATGTGGAGGCAAAGGGAAGGAAGGTTAGGGATCGACCAGGCCGTACAAGAGGCCGTACCGGCCGTACCGTCCGTACTGTCCGGGTCGATCCATAACTCGACCAAGAGGGAAGTTACCCGAGTAAGAGAGGTAAACGGCCAAAGGGGTTTACCTTAGAAGATATGACTGTTTGGATGGATAGAGTGACCGCGGCTTATCCTGACAGTCTGGCACATGCTGTAAAGGCAAAAGGAACCAAGTCCAAGATGCCAAAAGCGTGTGACAGCTCCCATTGGTTAACATTTGAATTAAGCAAACAACCTTATCCTTGACACACATGCTTAGCGTTTCCTAATACCCTAATGTCTCTCTCTATATTATTGTAAACTCTGTCTTGATTAATGGATAACACGAGTTCATCATAATCTCTCTCTAGTTCATCATGTTTCTCTTCTACATTTCATATAATCATCTCATCTCACTTAATCTTTCTCTAAATCTCTCAATACCTGTTCAACTCTCTAAAATCATATGGTATCAGAGCCAGGTTGGCTTTGGTATTGAGATTTAGAGTGTCTTCAGCTTCAGTTCATTCTCTTTATTCTTTCTTTCGGTCTAACAAAGCAAGATGGAGGGAAAACTACAAGGTCATTACGGTTCCTGTTGCGTTGAAAGGTGGTAGTAACTACCTGTGTGTGGTCAAGGCTGGTGAAGACAGCCATTGGGAGGCTAGGGGCTGTGGAGTCACATCACGGATGATGCAACCAAGCCAGTGGCTAAAGACGGAGAAGGAGATGAAGGTGTGGGAGATCAAGTTGCTGCTGCCGAGAAGAAGTGGATTCAAGAAGACTTGATGGTGCTTTCAGTACTACAAGGGTCCCTTGAAGAGCATCTCTTGGAGGCTACACAGTACTGCGAGACTCCAAACACCTGTGGGAGGTACTCCAGAAGACATTTGGGGAACGTTACCAATCTGAACCGCGTGTGTATGAGATTAAGAAGGCTATCAACACACTGGTTCAAGATGGAGAAGAGTTCACCAAACATTTGGGCAAGTATAGATCCTTGTGGTCTGAGCTTGAATCATTGAGGCCAAGCACCGCGGATCAAGAGCTACTCATGGAGAGGAGGGAGCAGGATCAGGTGTTTGGATTGCTGCTGACACTAGACCTCCGTTCAATGATGTGATCAAGCACATGTTGAGGATGCCGAGTCTTCCATCTATGGAGGAAGTGTGTGCGCAGATTCAGAAGGAAGAGGGGTCACTTGGGTGTTTGGAGGGAAAGGAGGACATGGCTCTGTCCAACAAGGCTGAAGACAATCCAAGCAACAAGGCTGCTTACCGTGGAGAGGAAAAGGAAGTTCAGTGGAAACTGTGACCATGCAAGAAGCCGGGACACAAGAGGAGTCAGTGCTGGATCCTACACCCCCATTTGAAGCCGGCCAAGTTCAACAAGGAGAGAGAGGGAAGAGCTCACCTTTCTGCAGAGACAAGTGAAGCTGGCGCATCAGGAGCTGGCTCATCTGGTCTTGCGGGTGAAAGTGAAGGAAGAGCCTTAACCTCTCACCACCAAGGAGCTGTGAAGAACATGGATCATGAGGTGATCAAGAAGTCAGACAT
>NW_022610794.1:0-32500 GCF_000309985.2 Brassica rapa
TTTAGGCGACTGTGGGGGTAGGAGGTACACGTGTTGAATGATCAATCGTTATTTTTCTTACCACCCACTTTTTTTTTACTTTATATCTGAACTATGTCTATTTTGTAGTGCACAACCCCATTCCTCCTTTTCTGAAGATCTGTGCGTCGTTCGAAACCTTCTCCGTGGTGGCCCGCTGCTTTGGGGTTACTTTTCTCCCGAGAGGGTCCATGCTGCGGTCGAAACTCATCGATCTTGTTTCAGCTCGTCGATTGATGATGACATGGGGGTGTTTTTTGAAGATACTTCCTTGCCTGCTGTCTATGCCACTGGGCAGAGCAGTGGTCAAAGGCCGCCCGACGCTGAGGATGATGCAGAACCGACCGTTGAGGATCCCGTCTTTGGTGGGTGAGAAGGTAGCGATTGGACGGACTGATCCTTTGTGTCGATGGTTGAGTTGGATTATCGTTTATTTGTTTTCGGCCGAGTGTGGCCTTTTAAATTTGGATTTCGTTTAGGCCTAGATGGCTGTATTTGTATTTTCCGGGACTGGTCGTTGGTGGCTTTGAATCCCTTACCGCTTTACGCAGTTTATATATATGATGAATGTTTCATCTCAAATTTTCCTGAGTAAGTTCGAAGTAAATATGAGTTGTCGTCTCATATTTAGTTCCGCTGAGACGTTCAATCTGTTGGTTCATTCGTGATTCTCGTAGAAAATTACTTATCTCTACGATTTTCGGGAACATTGAGATGTGAACAGAGAGACATGGTTTAGGATCTCGTATCTTTTGGATATCATGTCTTGAGATGTTTGAGACCAGAGCATTGGGTTTAGGGCAAGACCTAGGTTTACTTTCGGTTGAGGTTTGTGCGGTGACTAGCCGGCTATCGTTTTTCCTGTTGCGATTTCTACCTGACTCGCACCGATTTAAAGTCCGCGATAGGTTCTCGGCTTATATGACTTGTATGGTACGAATCGAGCATCTTCTTAGAGGCAATTTTTAAGCCAACTGGGAGTGCTAAACCAAAATTTCAGATTTTTGTTGTAGCGCGCTTTCGTCCTAGTGTTGGACGTTTTTGAAGATCAAAAGAGTGATCGAGTTACGTATGTTTAAGACGGCTGGCGTGTTCGTCGGGGCCAATCGACGAACCGGGTGTAAGTTTTTTGTGGTCGCGTTCGGACAATTTGTTAGTATTATCTTCGAATTTAAACTTTGCGACGTCTCGCAGTTGTTTCGAGGATTATACGTGAATCTTTGTGTGTTTGAAAGATTATAATTTTACGATTTTGAGCCGTATGAGGCTGCAGACAAGAGTCTTAACGTTTCCAGGCGGGTCCTGAAAGTTTTTGCGTTTAACCGAATCGTAAACGTTTTTGATAAAAAGGAGCAACGTAGATTATAGTATTCATTTTTGAAGTTTCTAAAAACTCGATTACAATAACGAAGATTTTTCGAAGTGGGAGTATACGAGTATACGCACCCACTCCCCCCCCCCTCCTTTTTAGAGAGGGGGATAGCTGAACTCGTCTTTTGACGAGCTGCCTATGTACCCCTTTCGAGGATCAAGCCATCTCGTAGTTTTGCTTCATGCCGCGAGTGTTTTTACTCGGCGGTAGACGTCGCGCTGTCCGCCTTGACTGTGTTGATCGTGGCTGGGTCAACGCTATTTTCCGGATGTTCCGGTTGAGTTGTAGCGTGGGCTTCGGACTCGTGTCGAGTTTCGGCGTCCGATGCGTTTGCGTTGGTAGACAATTTTAATTCGTCTTTTCTTGGGGCGTTTTTGGCTGAAGATGGATCTATCTTCGTGTGTTTGCCGTTTGCAGTTGCAGAAGTCGTGATTTTCCTTAACTTGTGCTCTGCGAGGAAGCATAGCCGCAACTGTTTTTGGCATCCCCAGATAGCCGCGACTTCGCTTGGGGTTGGGAATTTGAGATCCATGTGGTAGGTCGACGTAACTGCCTGCATGGCGTTGAGCCATGGGGTTCCCATGATCACGTTGTAGATAGCGGGATGATTGACTACCGCGAACTCGACGATTTTCGTGATCTCCTTGGCCATGACTGGCAACTGGATCGATCCAAGAGTCATCGATACTTCGCCTGAAAAACCCGTGAGCGGTTTTGGCGTCGGAATTACTTCTCCGAGTTTGATGCTCATCCGCTTGAGAGTGTCGCGAAATATTACGTTGACCGTGCTTCCCGTGTCGACGAGTATCCTTCCGACTTCTAAGTCTCGTATGACAAGATCTATGATGAGCGGATCGCAGTGAGGTTGATCGATGCTGCCGGCTTCCTCCTTTGTGAAGGTGATCGAGCAATTTTGGCCATCTCGGGGAGGAGACCATGTAGGCCAATTTGCACTCGACTCTGCCTTCCATTGGTAAGCCTTGATGGCCGACACAGTGTCGCCGCAGTATTGTGATCCTCCGATGATCATGTTGACTCTGCGACGATTGTTATCATTCCCCTTGTCGTCCGGCCTCCTACCGCGTTTATCCCCGGGTTGGTTTTGTTGAGGAGATTTTTCAGCGGGCGGATTTATGTCCGTCTTTCGAGGGTGATCAGAGTCGAGGATGAGATCCTTGACGCTGGTCACTTCCGAGAGCTCTCCAGCGAGCATCTTCGCGGCCAGCCTTGCTCCCAAGACTTTGCAGTTGGTCGTGGAGTGTCCTCGGGACTGGTGGAGCTCGCAGAAGGTGTTTTCGTCGTACCCTTGATTGCGGGTCCACGTGTTGCCCATGGTTCGGCCTTGATCCGAATTGATCGCATAATTATGCGCCCCTTGGAGATCTTCCCCCTCGTGATGAACGTACTTGTCGTTACGAGAGTTCTTCTTTCTCCCCTTCGGATCCACGTTCTTCGAGGATGGTCTTGCCGCCTTATGTTTTTGCGATAAGACTTTAGTTTCTTCCTCGACTATGATGTAGTCCGTCGCTTTGTGGAGGGCGCCCTGGATTGTTCGCGGTTTGTCGAGACTTATCCACTTTCTGAATTTCAACTTGAACCAGAGCGTCTTTCTCAGCGCGTCGATGGCCACTTTGTCGCTTATCCCGCTGACCCTGGACATTATCAGCTTGAACCGACTGATAAACTCGCGGAGGGGTTCGTCTTCCCTCTGGGAGAGACTCCAGATATCAACATCGGAAGTTTCTCTGTCTATGAATACAAAGTATTGTTTGAGAAATTCCGATGCGAGCTGTCGGAAACTCCCGATGGTGTTGCGATGAAGGCGTGCGAACCACTCGAGCACCGCTCCTTCCAGATTTTTGACGAACAGGCGGCAGTAGCCGGCATCCTTTTCGCCGTCCTTCAGTTTAGCTCTTCCCATTGCGATGTGGAAAGCCTGAAGGTGCGCTTTTGGATCGGCCGTACCATCGTACTTTGGTACTTTGATTTTTCCCGGATCAGATACCCTCATATCCGAAATGCGACTGGTAAAAGGGGTCTTCCGAGCTCATTCCAGCAGTCGATCGATTTCGGGGGCAGCACTAGTAGCATGATGGATTTGAGACTTTACGGCCCTTACTTCCGCCGCAGGCTTGGTGATGTAGTCGCGAAGATCGCGGATATCCGATGTTTCGTCAGTAGATTTCCGAGCCTGTCGGCGTTTACTGCGAGTGAGCTCGGTTTGCCTTTCAGCCAGCTCCTCTAGTTCATTCCAATAGGCGATTTCCTCTTCTTCCGTCATTGGGTTTTCGAACGGGGAGCTTTCCCGAGTAGATCGGCTTCTGGTCCTTCTTGGATGTCTGTCGACATCCTCGTCGGTGTCGTTGGAGACATCGCTAGGATCCAGGTCAATGCACTCGGGTTCGTTACCCTCCGAGTCCTTTGCAGGGGGCGGAGGACTTTCAGGGTTCCCCTTTTCGATGGGAGATTTCTCGCTAGGGTTTTGACCCAAAGGTCGTTCCCGAGCAACTCCAGATCTGTCGAGTGGGGTAGCGAAGTCGAGCTTCTTCCCGTGGATTTTGGTGGTTCCGCGGGGACGGATTGCTCCAGTCCTTTCCGTTAACGTTTCAACCTGTTTGGTCAAGGTACTCACGAGCTTATCCTGTTCTTCCGACCTTTTCTCATAGGTGGCGAACATCTTTTAAAACTCCTCGAGCGTCCCGGCGTTGGCTTGTGCGTTGGCCGCGGATACGTCCGCTGCTGGAGTGTGGAGATCGGTGCCGCTGCCTCCGTTAAGAGGAGTCTGCACGTTATCCGCGTCGTTAGTTGACATGTCTGATTGAGCGTGATGTGGCTTTTGCGGGTTAGATTGATCCGTACCCACCCTCCTTCTAGCGCTAAACTGTGGGAACCGAAATTTGCACTGTCGATTTCCATTTAAATAAGGAAACTAGGAAAACCCTGATTTCCCAGAGGACCCGGATATCTGCTAATTACCACAAGTCAAGCAATCAGAACACGAGAATAACAACGATAAGAATAAGAAATCAAAAAAAGAGAGCAAAGTAGATCTTATTCCGAATCTGCGTATGAGCGTTTACAACAAGGTATAAGCCTGGGCTCGAGAGCTGTCGGCGAGATTCCTAGTTTTAGCAACCCTAAGACGGCTAAACCTAATTGAGTCGCAGCTCGAAATAACAAAAACGGAAAATTGCCTAAATTGCTCTAAGTGCTAAGTTTGCTCTGAAAAGTTCTCTCTTTATGCTCCTCGCCTAGGACTCCTTATATACTAGCTCCAAGGTCGGTTTAAGCTTTTACTCTTCTGACCTTAATCCGTCATAGCATAAAAATGGAGATATTCCATTTTTCCTGATCTTCACAATTATCTTCAAAACTTCCGTATTTATCCGCGGAAACTTGACATTTATCCTCCATTGTGGACCAAGCGTAAACCGCGGAAATCGTAGGATGGGCCTCGAGTCGTGTCTTAGGTCCCAATGGGCCGTCTTCCGACTCGATACGTTTATTACGATTTCTTTCGATAAAGAACGAACTTTCCGCGGTTTTTAACTCGCAAAGTTTGATCGATAATTTTGAATAGCGGAAAACATAGACTGAGCTTGCTACGGTCTTCGGGAGATAGCATTTGAAGGTTTAACGAGAATGCATGGACTGGTGTCGTCTCGACATTTCGGAAGAGCTAGGTCGCTATGCAGCGACCGAACTTTGGCTCGAGCCCGGTCGCTACGTAGCAACCGATCTTGGCTCGGGCTCGGTCGCTATGTAGCGACCGAGCTTTGGCTCGAGGTCGGTCGCTACATAGCGACCGAGCGGGACGAGCGCTCGGTCGCTACGTAGCGACCAAGCTTTAGTTCGAGCTCGGTCACTACGTAGCGACCGAGCGGGACGAGCACTTGGTCGCTACATAGCGACCGAGCTTTGGCTCGAGCTCGGTCGCTATGTAGCGACCGAGCAGGACGAGCGCTCGGTCGCTACGTAGCAACCGAGCTTGGCCGAGCTCGGTCGCTACGTAGCGACCAAACGGGACGATCGCTCGGTCGCTACGTAGCGTGTATGTGCGGTAGATACGCAATGATCGAGCTTGGTTCGTTTGTTTTGAATCTTCAAGGATACTTCTTCGTAAAAACTTCGTATTGGTTATTTTTTACGAAAATTATTTCTTTCTTTTTACTAACTCTTTCGGAAATGTGATTTCCGAGGGTTTTTGGGTGATAATTCTGTCGTAACCTTTTTTGACCCTAACAGACGTCCTGTGTGTGCTGGCGGACACCCACGGACGTCCTGTGTGTACTGAACAGACTGACCACATGGGCAAAAATCACCCGAACAGTCCACAGGAAGGGCCAGCGTGCTGAGTCCAAGGACCAGCATGCTGATGTGTACTGATGGACAGCCACAGACGTTATGTGTGTGCTGACGGACAGCCACGGACGTCCTGTGTGTGCTGACGGACACACACGAACGTCCTGTGTGTGCTGAGAAACACACACGGACGTCCTGTGTGTACTGAACAGACAGCCCACGTGGGCCAAAATCACTCGAACAGTCCATGGGAAGGGCCAGCGTGCTGAGTCCAAGGACCAGCGTGCTGATATGTGTACTGATGGACAGCCATGGACGTCATGTGTGTGCTGACGGACACACACAGACAGCCACGGACGTCCTGTGTGTACTGAACAGACAGCCCACGTGGGCCAAAATCACCCAACAGTCCACAGGAAGGGCCAGCGTGCTGAGTCCAAGGACCAACGTGCTGATATGTGTACTGATGGACAGCCACGGACGTCCTGGGTGTGCTGACGGACACAAATGGACACACACGGACACACACGGACAGCCACAGACGTCCTGTGTGTGCTGGCGGACACCCACAGACGTCCTGTGTGGACTTAACAGACAGCCCACGTGGGACAAAATCACCCGAACAATCCACGGGAAGGGTCAGCATGCTGAGTCCAAGGACCAACGTTCTGATATGTCTACTGATGGACAGCCACAGACGTCCTGTGTGTGCTGACGGACGCAGACTGACAGACACTGACACACACGGACAGCCACGGACATCCTGTATGTGCTGGCGGACACCCACTGTGACACCCCCGATCGTAGATAACCAGAAATGACACGGTCGATGTTCCCTGATGGTCGACCCGAGGTTCTCGAAATAAATCTGATCACCTTAGACCAACAACCAAAGAACACAGACACTCCTATCGGATATTACTCTAGGCTTTTCAACCCGATAAAGCAATATTCGATAGTTAGTTCGTCCCGGACAAGGACTAATATCATATGAGAACTCGTGATTTATAAACATCTTTTATACATTATTTATTTATTTTAAACATCTTACAAACTGTTATAGTTTACCCTACGGCCTATCGCCCAACAACGTTTTAAGTAAATATATATCAAAACGTACGTTGCAAGGACAACAAAATACTACCGCTGGTTGGCCGCTCCTTCCGTCCAAAAGATTTAAGTGTCTCCCGCCTAAGGTTTACCTGCACACACAAATGAGTCATGAGCAACTAGTTTACTCAGTGAATCTAGAATCACAACACAATCAATAACAATCAAGCAATTATCAATGCATATACATGATCATGCAAGTACTAGTACTATACTTTAATATCGATCATCATTGTGAATTCTTATTTTAAACATCACTTCCACAACACCCGCCCGTTACCATACTCATATAATACAATATATATACTAGACCCGAGAAACCACTAAGGCTAACCGAGACTAGTGAGTTAGCATCACCATCATTGTCGAATGTCCGGTATGGACAATCCGACACTGCATCGTCATGCAGTACACGGTCTCCAGGGAGCTACCCCATCATCGTGTCTTCATGACCTTGTTCCGTTCGCAGGACCAAGTCACAGTAATGCGGGGACTTTAGGGATAGTGAATATAACAAGACTTCACATGATTTTACTTCCATAATTATTCCAAAATTAATCCTTAATTAATCATAATTAACTCTTAACTAATCCTAGATTAATCCTTAATTAATCTCATATTAATCCTTAATTAATCCAAGATTAGTACTTAATTAATCATGATTACTCTTAAATTAATTTCAGATTAATTCTTAATTAAACCAAGATTAATCCTTAATTAAACCAAGATTAATCCTTAATTAAACCATGATTAATCCATAATCAAAACCATGACTATTTCATAGTTAAGATTAGTACTTGAGAACAAGTACTAAGATTAGGATTAACCTCACTTTAAAATTATTCATTAAGTGTAAGTGTTTACCATGAGTAAACACAACACCATTCTTAAATATTCAGACACTTTACTAACTTAATCAAGGACTCATTCATGATCTATCTCAACATCTGTCTAGACTCACCTAAAGAACAGTCTTGAAACTGGCTTGGACAAGACTTAAGTTCCTCTTGAACAAAGCTGAATGGACCTGAGAATGGACAAGGTTCTGATCGGTTACTATGGTTAACTCAACAACTCATCTGACTCACATGATTGTGGCTTACCAAGGGACTGAATGGATAGGATGGGACTAGCAAAGCTCCACACCTTAGCTGATCAAAACAGGGCAAGGTTGGGTTCAGAACATCAACAATCCGACAGTTCGGTTCAAGCTAAACAACTTAAATCAAATCAGTTCAAGCTCGGTTTCTTTCATAACAGATCAGATCAGTTCAGTTCTATTCAGTTAACAACAGTTCAAGACAAGATCAGACTGAGTTTAGTTTCGTTTAACTCCAATCAATCCCTAACACCTTAGCAAACTGTTTTAGGAGATGGATTCAAACCGAAACTAAGCAAGAACTGAACTGTATCATAACTTAAACAACTGATCCGACCCAGATCTAAGGTAGCCATGAACTGTTCTGATCAGATACTGACTTAGGCTAGGAGACCAAAGCTTACCAAGACAAACCAAAGGACTAGATGGCCTCAGCTGATCCTCTTCTCCAAGGTAAGCTTGTGGCTGGACTGATCAAAGAGAAAGATCAAGGTCTGATCATGATCTGAACTCAACTAGGTCTAGGGTTTTATTTAAAAATCTCACCTTCTGATCTTTCTCAAGAACCAAACTGAGCTAAGGTTGAAGATTAGGTCACCACCAATTTGTTTCTTGATTTTTCTCACTGAGTTTTCTGTTCTTCTTTCTCTCTTTCTCACTGAAATTCTCTAGGTTTTTCTGCAGGGTTCTGAACGTGGGAAGCAGCTGGAGGAGGGTTAAATACAAGCTGTGGTTGCTTCACCTGAGGGTTTAGCTCATAACAAAGCTTGGCTGAGAGCAGACAGCTGGCAACCTGTTTCATCATCTACACCATACTGTCCTTTCCCTCCCATGAAGTAGTTTCCAGCCAATCATAAATAATTAAAGGAGGAAGCAAGCACACAGGCAGCTTGTGATTGTCATGTGCCATTTACTGAAGAAGCTAAGAAAGCAGGCAGGTGCAAGTCATGTGATTAAAGACTGAGCAAGCAGGCTGGTGGAAGACATGAGTCTGGTCCAAAATTACTTGTAGCAGTTGGTTGATAATTTCCAATAATTTATAACTAAATATTCCTTGTCTTTGGCTCTCGTCTTGTTCTCGGAAAATCTCTTCCAGTTTAATAAAAATTCGACCAAAATATTTAAGACTCGACCAAACTATCAAGTGAAGGTCTTTCAACCACAAGACAGTCCCGTCGAGAAATTAATCTACTGGGTCGATTTTTATTTCTTTTAATCATGGTCGAACCAACTAAAAACTGGTCGAGTGGGATTTTTCTTGACCAAAAATTTATTGGCTCAGGAGGGTTATTACACCCACGGTGTAGTAACCCTCATGAGCCAATAAATTTTTGGTCGAGAAAAATCCCGCTCGACCAGTTTTTAGTTGGTTCAACAAGGATTAATAAAAATAAAAATCGACCCGGTAGATTAATCTCTCGAATGGACTGTCTTGTGATTGAAAGACATTCACTTGATAGTTTGGTCGAGTCTTAAATATTTTGGTCGAAGTTTTATTAAGCTGGAAGAGATTTTCCGAGAACAAGACGAGAGCCAAAGACAAGGAATATTTGGTTAAAAAGTGATTTAAAACTAAGTTATGTCCTTCACCAACTTCTGAGATAATTTTAGAACTAAGTTATGTCCTTCACCAGCCTGGTTGTGCAGTTATTCAGTCTTAGACCTGCTAAGCGTCAAGCCACTGCTGGTAGGGCTTACGCTTTAGAGTTACCAGGACCATCAGGAGCAACACATAGTTTTGTAGCTCCCGAAGTAGCATCCCGACTCAATGGAGAATTCACTAAGGTGAATTTATCCATTCCCGTTCTAACTCCCGGAGATCATGTTCTTGAAACTGAAGGTTGTATTCTAACAGTTCCAATCATTATCCAAGATATGGTTTTTCCGGCTGATTTGTTAGTTCTCCCCTTAGAGAGGTACGAGGTAATCTTAGGGATGGACTGGCTGTCAAGTTACCGAGCTCACCTGGATTGTGGTCGAGGGAAGATTGTTTTTGAGAGAGATACCCAACCCTCTTTAGCTTACCATGGCATAGTACCAAGTGATGGAGCGTCACTAGTGTCAGCATTGAGATTTGAAAACCTTTTGGAGAAGGGTGAAGAAGTATACTTAGTGACCTTAGTTGCTGGACCAGTAGAAGACAAGAAAGAGCAGAACATGGAAGAAATACCAGTAGTCAAATAATATGAGGACGTGTTTAAGGCATTAGAGGGATTGCCGCCATCTAGGAGTAACCCCTTTAGTATAACCTTAGAACCCGGATCAGGTGCAATAGAAAAGGCACCATACCGAATGGCACCAGCAGAACTCGCTGAGTTGAAGCAGCAGTTAGCTGATTTGTTAGACAAAGGTTTCATACGTCCTAGTTCATCACCATGGGGAGCACCCGTGCTATTTGTAAAGAAGAAAGACGGAAGCATCCGTTTATGTATTGATTATCGTGGAATCAATAAGGTAACCATAAAAGACAAGTACCCACTCCCAAGAATTGATGAGCTATTAGACCAGTTACAAGGTGCAAGCTGGTTTTCGAAGATTGATTTAGCTTCAGGTTATCATCAGATTCCGATTTTCGAAACCGATATCATGAAGACCGCCTTTAGAACCCGCTATGAACACTTTGAATTCGTAGTAATGCCTTGTGGTCTTACATATGCCCCGGCTGCATTTATGCGACTGATGAATGAAGTATTTTGGGATTACCTGGATGAGTTTGTTATCATATTCATTGACAACATCCTCATATATTCCCGAAGTGCAGAAGAACACGACAGGGATCTGCGACTAGTTTTGGAGCGTCTCCGAGATCAAAAGCTTTTTGCTAAGCTTAGTAAATGTCGTTTCTGGAAAAGAGAAGTTGGCTTCTTAGGACATCGAGTGTCAGAAGAAGGAGTTGCCGTCGATCCAGAAAAGATAGCTGCTATTAAGGAATGGCCGCATCCGACTTCTGTTACCGAGATTCGAAGTTTTCTTGGATTGG
Source organism: Brassica rapa (assembly GCF_000309985.2). Classification (NCBI taxonomy): domain Eukaryota; kingdom Viridiplantae; phylum Streptophyta; class Magnoliopsida; order Brassicales; family Brassicaceae; genus Brassica; species Brassica rapa. The sequence continues at coordinate 10,882 of NW_022610794.1, forward strand.
CCGGCTATTACAGAAAGTTTGTCCCAGGATTTGCAAGCGTATCAAAGCCTTTGACTCGTCTTACCGGTAAAGCGATTGCTTATGAATGGAGTATAGAATCCGAGAAAGCATTCGAAAAGTTAAAAGAAGCTTTGACGACTGCACCTATCTTAGCATTGCCTAAGCCTAACCAACCATACACTGTGTATACGGATGCATCTCATGTTGGTTTAGGTTGTGTGCTGATGCAAGACGATAAGGTAATCGCCTATGCATCTAGGCAACTAAGAAAGCATGAAGCAAATTATCTGACACATGACCTAAAGATGGCTGCAGTAGTATTTGCCCTTCGGATTTGGCGATCAAATTTGTATGGTGAGAAGATCCAAGTGTTCACGGACCATAAAAGCCTTAAGTATATTTTCACTCAACCTGATCTGAACCTAAGGCAAAGACGATGGATGGAGTTCGTAGCTGATTACGACATGCAGATCCTATACCATCCAGGAAAAGCCAACGTTGTTGCAGATGCGTTAAGCAGAAGGAAAGTTGATGTAGATATTGAAAAAGAACTCCAGAACCTGGAAGCAGAATTCATGATGATTAGTTTGGCTGCCTTAGAAGGAGAGGAAAGAGAACCTCTAGGACTACAAGCAGTAAGCCAAGCTGGTTTACTTTCTCGTATCCGAGAATATCAAATGAGAGATGTGAACCTGAAGAAGATACGAGAGCAGTTGAATGAAGGAAACTTCGGAGGATATCAAGTTGCAAGTGATGCAACTTTGTTACTCAATGGTCGAGTAACTGTTCCGAAAGGAGAAGGACTTCAAGAGGAGATTCTAAGGACTGCACTCCATTCTCTCTTAAGCATTCATCCCGGGAGCACAAAGATGTATCGAGATATCAGAAGATATTACCACTGGCCAGGGATGAAGAGAGATGTTGCCATATGGGTTTCCCAGTGTCAGAGTTGCCAGCGGATAAAAGCTTAACACCATGTCCCAGGTGGCTTACTTCAAAGTTTACCTATCCCTGAATGGAAATGGGATGCAGTAGCGATGGACTTTATTTCTGGTTTACCTCGAGCACCCGGCCGTGGGAATGATGCAGTTTGGGTGATTGTCGATCGTCTCACCAAATCTGCTCATTTCCTACCGATGAAACTTACAGAAAAAGTTGAGACGTTAGAAGAGCTGTATTTAGAGGAAATAGTAAAGCTTCATGGGGTACCAGCAAATATAGTTTCAGACCGAGACCCACGCTTTACAGCTGAATTTTGGCGAGCCTTTCAACAAGCCTTGGGAACTGATTTGCATATGAGTACAGCGTTTCATCCAGAAATCGATGGCCAAACCAAAAGAACCATTAGAACTCTGGAAGATCTGTTAAGGTTGTGTATCCTAGACTGGAATGGTCCGTGGGAAATTTTTTGCCGCTGATAGAATTCTCCTACAACAATAGCTACCACTCTAGTATTGGTATGTCACCATATGAAGCATTGTATGGTCGACCTTGTAGAACGCCAGTATGTTGGGCAGAAGTTGGTGAGAGAAGAATTCTTGGTCCAGAAATAGTAAATGAGGCTGCAGAGAAAGTAAGGATAATTCAAGCCAATATGAAGAAGGCTCAAGACCGACAAAAGAAGTATGCAGACCGCGGTAGAAGAGAAGTCATTTTTGCAGTAAATGATTTAGTCTTCTTGAAAGTAGCTGCACAAAGAGGAAAGGATCGATTTGGAAAAATTGGGAAGCTAGCTACTCGTTACATTGGGCCGTACCGAATTGTCGCCAGAGTTGCAGAAGTAGCCTATAGACTAGAACTTCCACACGATATGCCTATGCATCCGGTATTTCATGTGTCGATGCTGCATAAGCATATACCATATCCGAATATGGTCGAGCCGCAGCTACCAGAGAACTTGCAACCTAACCTCACTTATCCTGAAGGTCCTTTGCGAATAGGCGAGCGTCGTATCAAGAAATTGAAAAATAGAGAAATTTTGCAAGTTCAAGTATTTTGGGGAAAGCGACAGAGAGTTGTTATAACATGGGAGGATGAAGATAAGTTCCGAGTTGATTATCCAGAACTCTTCTCAGATACCCCAGTCGTCCAGTAAAAGGTGTACACTTGTATTTTGAGAATTCGAGGACAAATTCTTTTAAGGGGGGGAAGAGTGTAATAACCCTCATGAGCCAATAAATTTTTGGTCGAGAAAAATCCCGCTCGACCAGTTTTTAGTTGGTTCAACAAGGATTAATAAAAATAAAAATCGACCCGGTAGATTAATTTCTCGAAGGGACTGTCTTGTGATTGAAAGACCTTCACTTGATAGTTTGGTCGATTCTTAAATATTTTGGTCGAATTTTTATTAAGCTGGAAGAGATTTTCCGAGAACAAGACGAGAGCCAAAGACAAGGAATATTTGGTTGAAAAATTATTTAAAATTATTTACCAACTTCTGAATTAATTTTAGAACTAAGTTATGTCCTTCACCAGCCTGGTTGTGCAGTTATTCAGTCTTAGACTTGCACCTGCCTGCTTGCCTAGCTTCTTCAGTAACTGGCACATGATAATCACAAGCTGCCTGCTTGCCTTGTTTCTTAGATTGTCATGTGAGAAGCACATGAAAGGGCTGGAGTTTCTTCAGGTTAAGGAAAGGACAGCAGCTTGTGCTGAGAGTGCTGAAGCAGCTTGCCAGCTGTCCCCACTCAGCTTAGCTTTGTCCTGAGTGAAACCCTCACCTGAAGCAAGCTCACCTCATATTTAACCCCTCTCCAGCTGCTTCCCACGTTCAGAACCCTGCAGAAAAACCTAGAGAATTTCAGAGAGAAAGAGAGAAAGAAGAACAGAAAAATCAGTGAGAAAAATCAAGAAAATAAATCAAGAAAAAAAATTGGTAGTGACCTAATCTTCAACCTTAGCTCAGTTTGTTACCTTGAGAAATATCAAAAGGTGAGATTTTTAAATAAAACCCTAGACCTAGTTGAGTTCAGATCATGATCAGACCTTGATCTTTCTCTTTGATCAGTCCAGCCACAAGCTTACCTTGGAGAAGAGGATCAGCTGAGGCCATCTAGTCCTTTGGTTCGTCTTGGTAAGCTTTGGTCTCCTTGCCTCAGTCAGTATCTGATCAGAACAGTTGATGTTTAGTTTGGGTCTTGGTCGGATCAGTTGTATAAGTTCTGATACAGTTCAGTTCTTGTTAATTTCGGTTTGAATCAACCTCTTAGAAACACCAGCTATGATGTTCTGATCTAGCTTTGATTAAACCAATTTGAACTCAAGTCTGATCTTGTCCTGAACTTTGGTAGAATGACTAGAACCAATCTGAACTGGTATAGTTTGAGTCGAACCAAGCTTGAACTGATCTGATCTAAGGTGTTAAAGTATGAACCAAACTGATCTTGTAGTCATTCACTTCTGTTTCAGGTCAGAGGTGGAGTAAGGCTTTAGGTATCCAACCAGTTCCAAGACTAATCTCTTAGGTGAGTCTAGACAGAAGATGAATGTGTACATGATTGAGTTTAAATAGTAGTATCTCAATTAGATAGTAAATTCCTTGAATCCTTTAAGAAGTGTATGGTGTTTACTTAGTGTAAACACTTACACTTAAAGACTAATCAAAAGGTTAAAGTGAGATTAATCATAATCATAGTATTTGTTCTCAAGTACTAATCTTAATTATGAAATAATCATGGTTTTGATTATGGATTAATTTGGTTGAATTAAGAATTAATCTGGTTTAATTTAGAATTAATCTGAGATTAATTAAGGAGTAATCATGATTAATTAAGTATTAATCTTGCATTAATTAAAGATTAATATGAGATTAATTAAGGAGTAAATTATGATCAATTAAGGATTAATTATGTATTAATTTGAAATAGTTATGGAAGTAAAATCATGTGAAGTCTTGTTATATTCACTATCCCTAAAGCCTCCGCATTACCGTGACTTGGTCCTGCGAACGGAACAAGGTCATGAAGACACGATGATGGGGTAGCTCCCTGGAGACTGTGTACTGCATGACGATGCAGTGTCGGATTGTTCATACCGGACATTCGACAATGATGGTGATGCTAACTCACTAGTCTCGGTTCGCCTTAGTGGTTTCTCGGGTCTAGTTTATATATTGTATTATCTGATTATGGTAACGGGCGGGTGTTGTGGAAGTGATGTTTAAAAATAAGAATTCACAATGATGATCGATATTAAAGTATAGTACTAGTACTTGCATGATCATGTATATGCATTTGATAATTGCTTGATTTATTATTGATTGTGTTGTGATTCTAGATTCACTGAGTAAACTAGTTGCTCATGACTCATTTGTGTGTGCATGTAACCCTTAGGCGGGAGACACTTAAATCTTTTGGACGGAAGGATCGGCCAACCAGCGGTAGTATTTTGTTGTCCTTGCAACGTACGTTTTGATGTATATTTACTTAAAACGTTGTTGGGTGATAGGCCGTAGGGTAAACTATAACAGTTTGTAAGATGTTTAAAGTAGCTAAATAATGTATAAAAGATGTTTATAAATCACGAGTTCTCATATGATATTAGTCCTTGTCCGGGACGAACTAACTATCGAATATTCCTTTATCGGGTTGAAAAGCCTAGAGTAATATCCGATAGGAGTGTCTGTGTTCTTTGGTTGTTGGTCTAAGGTGAACATCGACCATGTCATTTCCGGTTATCTACGATCAGGGGTGTCACACACGGACGTCCTGTGTGTACTGAACAAACAGCCCACATGGGTCAAAATCACCCGAACAGTCCACGGGAAGGGTCAGCGTGCTGAGTCCAACGACCAACATGCTGATATCTCTACTGATGGACAGCCACGGACGTCCTGTGTGTGCTGACGGACACACACGGATAGCCACGGACATCCTGTGGTTGCTGACGGACACACACGGACGTCCTGTGTGTGCTGACGGACAGCCACAGACGTCCTGTATGTACTGAACAGACAGCCCACATGGGCCAAAATCACCCAAACAGTCCACGGGAAGGGTCAGCGTGCTGAGTCCAAGGACCAACGTGCTGATATGTGTACTGATGGACAGCCACCGACATCCTGTGTGTGCTGACGGACACACACGAACACGCACGAACAGCGACGGACGTCTTGTATGTGCTGGCGGATAGCCATGGACGTCCTGTGTGTGCTGGCGGACACCAACGGACGTCCTGTCTATACTGAACATACAGCCCACGTGGGCCAAAATCACCCAAACAGTCCACGGGAAGGGCCAGCGTGCTGAGTCCGTCACACCCCCAATCCTGGATAGGATTGTCGGGAAAGCCATGGTTCGAGAAAACTTACCAGCCGGTCTTAGGACCTTAAAGAAGGCGTTCCATGGCCAAGATAGAGGGTTAAGGACGTCAGGATGCTAGCTGGACAAAGTGAACGGGTAGCTCGACTAGGTCAACGAAACTAGGTTAAGCTCACTCCAGCTCGGCCACTAATAGGTCAGCTCCACTAGCTGGGCTACTAGCTAATCAGCTGGGCAGCTGGGAGTCAGCTTATCTCAGCTTGACGGACTGTTCGGGTTTCGGGCCGATGGTCCGGGTCCGGGTCAGTGGCAGGCCATGAGGTCCAGCCATGTGGTCCATGAGTCGTTGGGCTCTTGTGGGCAGGCAGTGGGCTTGAGTACCAAGTCTGGGCTTGGGTTGGACGTGCCTAGAAGGTCTGGAGCCTTCTATATCCGAACAGGTACGTTCTGGACCGTTGATTGTAATCGATGGACAAGATCTGTCCCAGAAGGATGCTTCGAAGGGATGTGGCTCTTCGCAAATGACCTTTGGTTGCCTATATAAAGGATGCACGACCAGAGATCAAGGCATTCAATCAGTTTCGTGAGAAACCAAAGGCATAGGCTAAATAGAAAGGGAGAGAGAGAGATCTGCCGGAATAGGGTCGGTTGTGGTGGTTTAGTACCTCCGGCAAGGAGAACAGTTTAGGAGAGAGGAGGCCGTGTGGTTATGAATACCCAGGGTATAGAGAAAGGTCTGGAGAAGGACTCCAAAGCCGTGGTTCAATCCAATAGGGTCAGTGGGGTAACCACCGACTCATCGGCTAAGACCATCGGGCAGTCCGAACCGGTCTAGCCATGGGTGTTTAGATTGTGTCCCATTCTTCTTATTCTTTTCATCTAATTCTTCTTCTACTCCTTCTGTACATTGGCGTGGCCTTGTGGATATGTTAGGATTGGTTATAACCGTGGTTCTGGTTGAGTAATGCGGTCGCGGTCTATAACCGTCGAGTTAGGCGCGTGCATGGTCTATACCGGCCTCAGGTGATCTGATTGGATAGGGGCGGTTCTGTTCTGTTCTGAACGGTTGCAACCCTTCCCTGAACAGTCACAATGGTTCATGACTTGTGTAGGTTAAGGCGTGGTTCTTTGGCCATAGGCCGGACACTCGCACGGACAAGACAGTCCATACGGACGGTTAGGTCGAACGGTTGGAATATCTGAATGGGTGTGAGTTGCCAAGGGTCATGAGTTGCCAAGAGGCACGTGTGTCCAAAGGGTAGTAGTTCCCAAAGGGTGTGAGTTCCAAACGATGCCAATGGTTCAAGGCTTAGGCCGAACCAAGTGGACAGTCCGCGACTGCATAGCCGAACGGACGGACGGTTAGTTTAACCGGAGTGTTGCGGAGCAAGGTCTGATCGGTTGCAAGGCCATCTGGTTTGGGCTTGGGCCTTACTCTGTGGTATTGATCCAGGCTTTGGGTTGGATCAGGTAAGAAGGTCCGTGAGCCTTTGGGCCGGACTTATAACTGGCCAATCGCACCTAGATCTCAACCAGACGGTTAGACGAGACTATGGATGATCCGGCTGTGGTAGGATGGTTCTAGCCGCAAAGGCTAAGTAGGATATCTTACAATCAATCTCAGGTTGGTGAGTAGGATAGGTGCCATATGCCTTATGTAGGGCGTAGACCCACATGATGGCAATGGAAGGTCGGTCATATCAGTACATGCTAAGTGGACGATGGCTTATCAAGTCTAGTGGTCGGATAATGTTTCATAACGATGGTTCAATGGCAGAACACTAGTATGGATAGTCAGGTTGCTGGAGTAAGAGTATTGATATATTGCTTCTAGATATCAACCTTGGTGTTGATAGCTTCGAGATTGACTGAGAGTCATGACGAAGTGTGTGGCTAGTACTATGTGTCGTAGACCATAGATACTGAGCCTAAGTGTGATTGTTCAAGGAAGGCCGTCTAAGATCTGATCATGGTTGAGTATGGACGACCTGACCTCTGAATGATGGTTTAAGGTGTCGGTCCTAACCTGTTTAACGAATGCATCGGTTGGTATGAACAAATCATATCTGTTGTCTGGGTTAAGTCCCAAGGCCGATCAGACCAGATGATGACTCATCAGTTCCAAGTCATGTGAGGATGGTTGGTTGATTTAATTAGGATCTAATGAGCTTTGTCAGTCCAGAATATGGACTTGGTACTATTGCCTATAAGGCAAAAGAATTTCGGATTGTGCATGAGCCGAGAAAGGCTAGATGTATATCCTTTTCCTTTCAGAGACTTCTCAAAGGTTACTTATGTCTGCCGGGATGGTTGGTTGGTTGAATGACTAAGTACCTAGGGGAGCTGTTTGATGTAGGAGTCAAGATAAGGACCTTAAGTAAGATCATTGATTGATCATGGTGCAGCTGTCAAGTAAGAGCAATTTGTGTCAATGGAGGACCGATGAGCTAATAAGCTCCAAAGATGTGGCAAAGGTATGATCTAGCATTAACTTATGTAGATCTAGATAGAATGGTTTAGGGGAATGGAACCTCAGAATCGTATAGCTTGGTTTGGGTTTAGGATTGACCTTTAAGCTAATTGGTAGTTAAGTAAATTGACCAAGGCTAAGGTGATTCGACCAGACAAGTGTTAGATTGGTTTTAGACCAATGGTTAACTAGAGAATAATTCGCTGTGTATCTGTTGAAAGGATCTAGGCTATTAATGACTAGGGAAGTCTTTAGCTAAGGTCTAAGTTAGCCCTCGCCTTTTGGCGATATTATAAATGAAGGGCAAAAATTAAGAGGTTCGGCCAGGAAGTAAACCGAGCGACGTGAGGCATCGACCACGGCCTAGGCGGCCAGGATCGGGTCTTACAGAGTCCAAGGACCAGTGTGCTGATATGTATACTGATGGACAGCCACGGAAATCCTGTGTGTGCTGACGGACACACAAGGACACACACGGACGTCCTGTGTGTGCTGACGGACACACACGAACGTCCTGTGTGTGCTGATGGACAGCAACGAATGTCCTGTGTGTGCTGGCGGACACCCACGGCCACACACGGACACACACGGACAGCCACGGACATCCTGTATGTGCCACGGACAGCCACGGACGTCCTGTGTGTGCTTGCGGACACCCACGGACGTCGTCTGTGTATTGAACAGACAGGCCACGTGGACCAAAATCACCCAAACAGTCCACGGGAAGGGCCAGCGTGCTCAGTCCAAGGACCAGCGTGCTGATATGTGTACTAATGGACAGCTACCAACGTCCTGTGTGTGCTGACGGACACACACGGACAGCCACGGACGTCCTATGTGTGCTGACGGACAGCCACAGACGTCATGTGTTTTCTGGCGGACACCCACGGACGTCCTGTGTGTACTGAACAGACAGCCCACGTGGGCCAAAATCACCTAAACAGTCCACGGGAAGGGCCAGCGTGCTGAGTCCAAGGACAAGCGTGCTGATATGTGTACTGATGGACAGCCACGGACGTCCTGTGTGTGCCGACGGACACACACGGACACACATGGACGTCATGTGTGTTCTGACAGACACACACGGACGTCCTGTGTGTGCCGACGGACACACACGGACACACATGGACGTCATGTGTGTTCTTACAGACACACACAGACATCCTGTCTGTGCTGACCGACAGCCACGGACGTCCTGTGTCTGCTGGCGGACACCACGGGCACACACGGACACACACGGACAGCCAAGACGTCTTGTGTTTGCTGACGGACAGCCACGGACAGCCACGGACGTCCTGTGTGTGCTGGCGGAAACCCACGGACGTCCTGTGTGTACTGAACAGACTGCCCACGTGGGCCAAAATTACCCAAACAGTCCACGTGAAAGGCCAGCGTGCTGAGTCCAAGGACCAATGTGCTGATATGTGTACTGATGGATATCCACGGACGTCCTGGGTGTGCTGACGGACACAGATGGACACACACGGACAGCCACGGACGTCTTGTGTCTGCTGGCGGACACCCACATACGTCCTATGTGTACTGAACAGACAGTCCATGTGGGCCAAAATCACGCGAACAGTCCACGGGAAGGGTCAGCGTGCTGAGTCCAAGGACCAACGTGCTGATATGTGTACTGATGGACAGCCACGGACGTCCTGTGTGATAGACCGTGGTCCACGGATCAGTACATGGAGCCGAACCAGCTTGGATATCAGAACGTTCTGAACATTTCAACCGAGGTTCATGTTTTTCACCGTACCGGACAGACTGACCGTGCAGTGTACTGGATAGTCCCGCATACGTCCGGAAAGGAGCTTTGGCTGGAACCATGGCTAGATGACCGATCTGACCATACTGGGGCTTGTCTTTCCCGTCCAACTTCACATTTGAAGACATATGGTCGAGCTAGAATCCACTTTGGACGAGCTGGACGAGGTGACACTTGCTTGGGCGAGCTAGATGAACTGAGTGAGCTAAGTGACACTACTCTGGAGTTGGATGAGCTGAGTGAGCTAAATGACACTAGCTTGGAGCTGAATGAGCTAAGTGACACTGAAGATGGAGCTGGTTCAGCTGCTGGGCGAAATGGGCCTTTTCAGCCCAAAGAAAAGTTCATAAAAAGTTCATTATGGGATTGTTTCTTTCCAAATTCGACCAGCCCTTTCCTCAGTCTATTTCAAGCACATTCTCATCAAGAATGCCAAGAGGGAGTCAGCAAGGAAGTCTTGGTCGTGCATGGGAAAAATAATTCAACAAAAATCATTAATTTCGGTCTTTAGTCAAAGTCTTCATTTCTAGTTTCTATGTCTTGTTTTTAGCACATTCTTCTTTGGATTTCTACAACTTGTAATCCTATAAATAAAGCCTTAGAGCCACGAAAAAGACGGATTGTTTTTCACTTTTTATGAGTTTCTCTCATTGTTCTTTGTTTAGAACACATCTTAGTTTCTCGGTGAGGTTATCTCCAAGTTTCGATCCTTCTTTTGTTGGACCGGTGCGTCAGATCCGGCAACGATCGAAGTCTGGTAGTATCTTTGGGCTATTCCGCAACCCTTAGTGTCACTCCTCGATCCATCAGTTCTCAATCCTCTCGGATCTGAGTTCATATCAACCATACCGAAAGAGTGATCCATATTTTGGTTCTATCAAGTGGTATCAGAGCCACTCTTCCGGTATTGTCTATTTCATTCATCTTTCACATCTTCTATTTTCTTATAAACACTTCTTCTTCTACCTTTCTTAAATCCGGGCCCCTCATTACCATCCATATAAAAAAAAAGATTTACGATTTGATTCAAAAAAAATATATAGAAAAAGTTCAAAGTTTGTTTTGTGGATTGGTGGTGGAAGAGACAGCCTGCTGGCTGAGGAGAAATCCAGCCTTTGAGGTGGTTAAAACTGATTTCAAAAATCAAAAAAAAAAAAATTCTTATCTTTCTATCTTGAGAAATTCTCTTGTTTGCTTGGATTTGCCCATTGAGATTCTTTGATTTGTTCTCTTAGAACATTGAGTAGAAACTTGTGTGTGATCACCTAAATCTGAGAGAAACACTTGAGTGGGTGAGATTAAACACTTGAGAGTGTGAGGTTTTATTTCCTAACTTTTGTGTTTAGATTTTCAGGTTATAATGTTTGGTCTTCAAAGGAAAAATACCAAGGAGAAATCCCCACGACCATCAGTGTGATAACCCTCACGAGCAGATATAATTTTGGTCAAGAAAATTCTTTAAGATCAGTTTGAAGATTGATCGATCAGAATTTAAATAAAAATCGACACGGTGAATTAATCTCGACGGGGCTGTCTTTTGGTCGAAAAACCATCTCTTGATGGTTCTGGTCGAGTGTTAATTATTATCGTTGATTTTTATTCATGCTGGGTGAGTTTATTCAGAGCAGGACGAGATTCGAATGATGAAAAATATATAGTCGAAACAGTCCGAAAAATATCGACAAAACTCTTAAAATTATTTCTGAACAGTCACATGCTTTGCACCTTCTAGCCTACTTGCTTCCTCAGTAATTAGGCCACATGACCTACACCTACTTGCTTGCCTGCTTGCTCATTAGAAGTCACATGCTGGTCACAAGCTACTTGCTTCAGCTGCTTGTAGCTTTCTTCATGGGAAGGAAAAGTTCAGCTGCTTGTGCTGCTTGGTGTGCTGAAGCATGTCACCAGCTGTCTAACCTCATCTTTGTCTTTTGTGGGAGCAAACCCTCATCTGAAGCAACTCCTTATGATATAAAATACCCTCTTCTCTCCTCTGGACGTTCATAACCTGCAAGAAAAACCAGAGAAAAATTCAGAGAGAAAGAGAGAAAGAAGAGAGAAAAATCTGTGAGAAAAGATTCATGAAAAATTCAGAAAAATATTCAGAGAAGAGGAGTGAGCATGGACAACTCTTTTTCACCATCCTGTGACTTTAATCAGTGAGTTTTGGAGTGTTTGAGAGCTGAAGATTTGGTGTCCTGAAGTTGAGAATCACCTATGTTCTTCAACCTTTGATTTTGATCGGTTAATTCGTGGTTAGCTTGAAGAGAGACAACCAGTCAAGTTTAATTAGTTGAGTAAAACCGGTAAGCTTCAGCTTCTTGATTCAGCCATGTTTTGATGAGAACCAATTGCTGTATGTTGGTTAACCTGTCAGGATCAGTTATCTAAGGTCTTGTTCTCTTCAGTCTTGGTTGGTTTATGATTTAATCAGTCTCATAGAACCAGTAGACGAACTGATAAGAATAAAGGGAATTAAACCGAACTGATTTGATCTTGTTTAGAACTGAATTGAGCTGAGTATTTCTGATCTGATCTGAGCGGAGCTGTCTATGGTCTGAAATTGTCTTGAACTGATGTCGTCTGAGTATAACCGAGTTAAGCTGTTGGGAACTGATTAGAACCGGAGTTAGCTGAGCATGAACTAAGCTGATATGAACCGAGTTAAATTGTTAAAGCTTGAACCGAGCTGAACATGGTATCAATCTGTCTTGAACCGAACTGATATGAGAGAACTGAACTGAAATGTTATGAACTGAGTTGAGTTTCTTCTTGAACCAGACTACTGAACCTTATGTTCCAACTGTTATGTTTTGAATTCAGATGGCCAAGGAGAGTATTCGGATCAGCCGGATCCTTGTGATGGTTCTGAACCGAGAGTGATCCAAAAGTGAAGTGTGATTAGCTTGAGCTCGAGTCTAGTCTTCCTTAACCAATCTCATGGATTTAAAGGTGAGTCTAGATAGATGATGAATGAATTATGAATGAGTATGCATGATTGCATATTGAATATGGTTGATTAATTAAGAATTAATCATGAATTAATTAAGGGATAATCATTGATTAATTAAGATTAATCATGGATTAATTAAGGAGTAATTATGGTTTGATTGATTAAGTATTATTCCTTGATCTATATTTATATATGAAGTATATATCTAGTTTAAATACTTAAGAATAAACAAGAATAATTCTTTGAGGTTATCCCGAGCCTTAGTACTTGTTCTCAAGTACTAATCTATAAGTATTCTATTAATAAGTGTGAATCATGTGAAGTCTTATTGTATACTCACTCTCCCGAAAGTCCCGCATTGCCGTGAATTGGTCCTGCGATATGGATCAAGGTCATGAAGACACGATGATGGGGTCGCACCCTGGAGGCCGTGTAACTGCATGCAGCGTTGGATGTTCTATCTTGGAATATCTGATGGAGATGATGGTTATATTTATTCCCCGTTAAGCTCGGTTAGCCTTGGTGGTTTTCCGGGTTTAGCATATATATATATATTAAGAGTATGAGTGATTGGCGGGTATCATGGAGGTGATGTTTAAGATAGATTCACATGGATGGATTGAGAGGCCTTATATTAATTATGGAATATAATTCCACTGCATTCAAATGGTGTCGATTGCTCGGGATACTATTGATATGTGTTTGGGTGTGGGATTAGACTCACTGAGTAAACTAGTTACTCATGACTCATTTGATATGCAGGTAACCAGTAGGTGGGAGACCTTTACTCTAGGACAGGAAGGAACGAAATTAGCCAGCAGTAGTTTTATTATCCCTGCAAAGTCATTTTGATATATCTTATGAATAAGATTTGTAGACCGAAAACCTCGAGGTTAATTTATAACAAATTTTGTAAGATGATTTTGAATGATATATAAATAATGTTTTTTTTAAAGTACGGGTTCCATATGATATTAGTCCTTGTCCGGACGAACTAACTATCAGGTATTGCTTTCTCGGGTTGAAAAGCCTAGAGTGGTATCCGATAGGAGCGTTGGTGTTCTTTGATTTTTGGTCTAAGGTGATCGGAAGTATTCTGAGAACCTCAGATCAACCATCGAGGAACATCGACCGTGTCATTTCCGGTCATCTATGATCGGGGGTGTCACAAAGGTGGTATCAGAGCATGGTTATACGATGCTAGAATGGGACTTGTTTCAAATGTTTTTCGAGTCAACATGAGTCGCAAGGATAACTAGGATATGCTGGCTGGTTCCTTCATTTTAGAATAGATAGTCATGGGTAGTTACCTAACCTGATCTTTCATAGCAGAAGCACCAAGACAAGCTTGAACGGGTGAACCGTACTTATCGATGCTGCTATCATCATGTTCGAGATTTCTACCCTCATGGCCGGGTTCACTACCGTCCTTTTAGGAGTCATTAACGTCATGTCTTCCTGCCTTTCTTTTGAGTTCTAGTGGGGGATGCCAATTCTTTAGAGAGATATATGGGACAGAGTTGATACATCAAATATATCTCTGGACTTGTGTGTTATGAATATCAAGCTTATGCTGAGACGTACAAGCACCAGAGCTATACAAGCCAAATTGTTCTGTATTTGTTTCAAGCTTAGGATTGGACGAAGAGATGGTTTGATTGTATTACAAGATGATGGAAGCACATGAAGCATTCTGTTTGCAATGAGACATCATGAAGCTTATGATGCAAAGAAGAAGAAGTTGGGACCACAAGATAGTGAAGAAGGACTAAACCGTTCGAAGTATACTTTGGCTTGAGGCAGATTTGGGATCAAACACTCAGAGCTGAATATTGACGTGGCCGTTGTTAAGAAATAACAAGAAGGATTTGGCAGCAAGCTATTTGGAGATGAACGCTTTGTTGGTCGAGAGTCAAGAATTACTTCACAGAGTTGAGTTCGAGTTGGACAGATTTCATGAGTTCAGGAAGTAGTATTTTCTACACAAGCATCGAGATACGTGGTCGAGTGAATTGGATTCATCAATTATGGTTTGGAGAATAACAAAAGATCATACGAAAAATCTTTGGGAACTTAGCCAAGAATTTTGGAGTAGATAAAAGACCATGGAGTTTCAAAGCTTCGAGGAGATGTTAGAGTATGACGTGAATGTTAAAGAAGCTATTATTGCTGAAGAAGTTAACCAAGTCATGCAGACCGTTTATTTTCCAACCGCTGCAGATCAAAGATCAAGATCGAGGACCTTGAGCCGTTATGGTTGTGACTAGCAAAGACAGAATGGTCGTGATTGTCAAAGTTTGGGAAATCCTGGAACGTTTGCATCATTCGCGCTTTGGTGGTTCTTGTGAAGAGTTAGGAATTTAGGTTACCCTTCCTCATGAAGTTACCCGATCTACGTTACCTATACCTAAGATAACACTTGTTGAACTAGTCCGATTTTCCTTACCGTTAGTCCACATCCAAGTGTTAGGCTATTTGGGTAGAGCCTACACTTTATAGTTGACTGGACCGTCAAAACCCCTGAAAGGTCCAATCACAGGTTTGCTTCTTATCCCATTGCGTGTTGTGTGCATTTTAAAAATTTATGAATGATTAAATAAATAAGTGAAGGAGTGATCAAGGTGTCGTATGAGACCTTGCCTATGGATGGAATTTTCCGCCCATATTGTGTTTGATGCGGGAACAACACATAGATGTAGTTCTCGGGTAGTGTCTTTGTTTTAGGAAGGATTCACTTTAGTGAATTCAAGTACACTGTTCTTATTCGTGGAAGTACTGGCTGCCATTTAGAGTTATGGTATGCCTTCGTATCCCATCCCCATTCCTTAGTACTTCCATTAGAGCGGTTTGTTTCTATCTAGAGTGAGATTGGCTATCTAGTTATCGAGCTCAATTAGGATGTTGTTGAGGAAGGAAGTCTTTGAGAGAAGACCAGTTACCGTTGGCCTGCAATGGTATTCTACTAAGTGTTGGAGCCTCGCTCATATCAGTCTGGAGAGTTGGGAACCTTTTGGGAAATGGTGAAGTGGCGTATTCCATTATCATCATAATTGGGCGGAGAGAAAATAACAAGAAGCAGAGTATCGAGGACAGTTAGATAACTAGGGAACATGAAGCTATGTTTAAGAAAGTGGAAAATTTGTTGACATCCAAAAGTAACCCGTCAAGTATTCTGGTTGAACCTTGATTCGCTGCAATTGCCTAGGCATCTATCCAAGTGGTTCTAGCCAAATTCAAGTAGCAGTCAGAAGATTTGTTTGGAGAAAGGTTTTGTTCGACTTAGTTATTTTCTGTGGAGTGTACCCATGTCAGTGGTAAAGAAGAAGAACCAGCGTTTGCGGTTATGTTCGAGTATAAAATCAAGGACGTGACCATCAGGGTCAAGTATCAAGTTCTAGAATTGAAGAATGGTTAAGATCGGTCGCAAGGCGTAGTTTTATTCCAAGGACGTTTGATGGACGCTTCACGTTGTAGTAAATATTTCTGCACGGAAATTGGAAGTTAGATCCCTTAGTCAGTAAATGGAACAAGGAGTTGTTGTATATTTACAAAAGATCGCTACTACTACATAATGGTCGTACTCAATTTCAGTTATCGAGATTCGAAGTTCTGTGGATTGGCCGGTTACCATCAGAAGTTTGTTCAAGAGTTAGAAACCATATCCACCAATGAGTTGATCGACTGAGAATGGTGTTACCTTGGAATGGAGTAAAAGTATTGATGAAGTATGAAATTAGTTAGAGGAAGTATCTACGTCTATGCATATCTTAGACTTGCATGAGCATAACCAGCCATATACTACTACATGGATGTATTATGTGTTGGTCTAGGTGAATGCTAATGCAAGACGATATGGTAATCGTTTATGCATCAAGGGAGCTAAGGAAGCATAAGGAAAACTATTTGATGCACAAGTTGGGGTTGGTGGCAGTTCTGTTGCACATCAAATTTAGTGATCATTTCAATATGGGGAAAGGATGCAAGTTTTCACTGATCAAAGAAGCCTAAGGAAGAGCAAATATTGCTGCTTATGCTTTAAGAGGAAGTGATATTAATGATGATATGGAGTAGGATCTCAAGAATCATGAAGCGGAATTGGGAGTGATTTATTTTGCTGCCTTATAAGGAAAGAATAGAGAACCTTCAAGATTGCAAGTAGAAAATCAAGATGGCTTATTCATTCGTATTTGAGGAACTCAGTTGAAGGATGAGAATCTAAGGAATTCATAGAAGGAACTGGGTGAAGAGAATTTCGAAGAATAGTATGAGGACTGTGTCATGTACAAGTTCATAAAGTGGAGATGTGGGAGAAGGAATCCAAATTCAACCTAAAATTAAGCAGATGTGAAGTAAATCCCAAGGAAGATTGAAGAGTGCAAGGAAAAAGGTATAACCATAAGGCATATGGGAATGCTCAAGTTGTTAAGAGATCAGAAGATGTATTAACAGAGAAAGTGTGAAGTCATCATACAAGAGTACTTCGTTGGTAAATCAAGTTTGGTATAGGCGGACTTGTTGATTCCTCAGTTACTAGACAGAAGAAGGAAATCAGAAAGTAATAGAACAAGACTTGGATATGCGAAATTTCAGTGAGATTGAGTCGTTCAGAAGTTTTTGAAGAGTATCTCAGATAGATAAGAAGGGTATGGAATACTGTAAGGGAAATCATTTCTGGAATAAGTGTGTTTGTGTGTATTTGAGAGTGGCACCCTTGGTCTGAATCATGTTAGCGTGATTGATCGTGCATGTTCTTGTTTGATTGTTGCACGGTTAATCAAGTTGACATTGACCAGACTGAAGATGTTACCTTCACGTATGGCACATCACCTCACGTTCCAAATTTCATGTTGCTGTTATGGGATAAAGCCAGATAGAAAAGGTTGAGAAGTAATAGTCTATAGATACAAATTGTTAGAAAAAGTATGCAGACCGCAGTTGACAAGAGTTGTACAGAGTAAATAATTTGGTTATCTTGAAAGTGGCTGCTCATAAAAGAAAGGATCGGTTGGGAGAATCAAGGGTCAACCATGAGTTGTTTTGATATGGGCAGATTAAGATAAGGCCAGAGCTAATATCCAGAACTCCTTTCAGAAACTGTTCAGTAAAGAGTGTACAGTTACGTTTTCAGAATTCGGGGACGAATTCTTTTGAGGGGGGAAGAATGTAATAACCCTCACGAGCAGATATAATTTTGGTCAAGAAAATTCTTTAAGATCAGTTTGAAGATTGATCGATCAGAATTTAAATAAAAATCGACACGGTGAATTAATCTCGACGGGGCTGTCTTTTGGTCGAAAAACCATCTCTTGATGGTTCTGGTCGAGTGTTAATTATTATCGTTGATTTTTATTCATGCTGGGTGAGTTTATTCAGAGCAGGACGAGATTCGAATGATGAAAAATATATAGTCGAAACAGTCCGAAAAATATCGACAAAACTCTTAAAATTATTTCTGAACAGTCACATGCTTTGCACCTTTTAGCCTACTTGCTTCCTCAGTAATTAGGCCACATGACCTACACCTACTTGCTTCCTCAGTAATTAGGCCACATGACCTACACCTACTTGCTTGCCTGCTTGCTCATTAGAAGTCACATGCTGGTCACAAGCTACTTGCTTCAGCTGCTTGTAGCTTTCTTCATGGGAAGGAAAAGTTCAGCTGCTTGTGCTGCTTGGTGTGCTGAAGCATGTCACCAGCTGTCTAACCTCATCTTTGTCTTTTGTGGGAGCAAACCCTCATCTGAAGCAACTCCTTATGATATAAAATACCCTCTTCTCTCCTCTGGACGTTCATAACCTGCAAGAAAAACCAGAGAAAAATTCAGAGAGAAAGAGAGAAAGAAGAGAGAAAAATCTGTGAGAAAAGATTCATGAAAAATTCAGAAAAATATTCAGAGAAGAGGAGTGAGCATGGACAACTCTTTCTCACCATCCTGTGACTTTAATCAGTGAGTTTTGGAGTGTTTAAGAGCTGAAGATTTGGTGTCCTGAAGTTGAGAATCACCTATGTTCTTCAACCTTTGATTTTGATCGGTTAATTCGTGGTTAGCTTGAAGAGAGACAACCAGTCAAGTTTAATTAGTTGAGAAAAACCGGTAAGCTTCAGCTTCTTGATTCAGCCATGTTTTGATGAGAACCAATTGATGTATGTTGGTTAACCTGTCAGGATCAGTTATCTAAGGTCTTGTTCTCTTCAGTCTTGGTTGGTTTATGATTTAATCAGTCTCATAGAACCAGTAGACGAACTGATAAGAATAAAGGGAATTAAACCGAACTGATTTGATCTTGTTTAGAACTGAATTGAGCTGAGTATGTTCTGATCTGATCTGAGCGGAGCTGTCTATGGTCTGAAATTGTCTTGAACTGATGTCGTCTGAGTATAACCGAGTTAAGCTGTTGGGAACTGATTAGAACCGGAGTTAGCTGAGCATGAACTAAGCTGATATGAACCGAGTTAAATTGTTAAAGCTTGAACCGAGCTGAACATGGTATCAATCTGTCTTGAACCGAACTGATATGAGAGAACTGAACTGAAATGTTATGAACTGAGTTGAGTTTCTTCTTGAACCAGACTACTGAACCTTATATTCCAACTGTTATGTTTTGAATTCAGATGGCCAAGGAGAGTATTCGGATCAGCCGGATCCTTGTGATGGTTCTGAACCGAGAGTGATCCAAAAGTGAAGTGTGATTAGCTTGAGCTCGAGTCTAGTCTTCCTTAACTAATCTCATGGATTTAAAGGTGAGTCTAGATAGATGATGAATGAATTATGAATGAGTATGCATGATTGCATATTGAATATGGTTGATTAATTAAGAATTAATCATGAATTAATTAAGGGATAATCATTGATTAATTAAGGATTAATCATGGATTAATTAAGGAGTAATTATGGTTTGATTGATTAAGTATTATTCCTTGATCTATATTTATATATGAAGTATATATCTAGTTTAAATACTTAAGAATAAACAAGAATAATTCTTTGAGGTTATCCCGAGCCTTAGTACTTGTTCTCAAGTACTAATCTATAAGTATTCTATTAATAAGTGTGAATCATGTGAAGTCTTATTGTATACTCACTCTCCCGAAAGTCCCGCATTGCCGTGAATTGGTCCTGCGATATGGATCAAGGTCATGAAGACACGATGATGGGGTCGCACCCTGGAGGCCGTGTAACTGCATGCAGCGTTGGATGTTCTATCTTGGAATATCTGATGGAGATGATGGTTATATATATTACCCGTTAAGCTCGGTTAGCCTTGGTGGTTTTCCGGGTTTAGCATATATATATATATATTAAGAGTATGAGTGATTGGCGGGTATCGTGGAGGTGATGTTTAAGATAGATTCACATGGATGGATTGAGAGGCCTTATATTAATTATGGAATATAATTCCACTGCATTCAAATGGTGTCGATTGCTCAGGATACTATTGATATGTGTTTGGGTGTGGGATTAGACTCACTGAGTAAACTAGTTACTCATGACTCATTTGATATGCAGGTAACCAGTAGGTGGGAGACCTTTACTCTAGGACAGGAAGGAACGAAATTAGCCAGCAGTAGTTTTATTATCCCTGCAAAGTCATTTTGATATATCTTATGAATAAGATTTGTAGACCGAAAACCTCGAGGTTAATTTATAACAAATTTTGTAAGATGATTTTGAATGATATATAAATAATGTTTTTTTTAAAGTACGGGTTCCATATGATATTAGTCCTTGTCCGGACGAACTAACTATCAGGTATTGCTTTCTCGGGTTGAAAAGCCTAGAGTGGTATCCGATAGGGGCGTTGGTGTTCTTTGATTTTTGGTCTAAGGTGATCGGAAGTATTCTGAGAACCTCAGATCGACCATCGAGGAACATCGATCGTGTCATTTCCGGTCATCTATGATCGGGGGTGTCACAATCAGCCTCTCAATCTTCATTTAAATCTTCTTTGAATTATTTTGATGAGTGTGTTAGTGTGCAGGATAAACCAAACAGGTGGAGCAAAGAGCATGTCAATACATCCAAAGGTGAATCTGATCCAAGAAGGCGATTGCTTCAGTTTGATGTCCAACAATTTTGTGATAACTTTGTGAAGGGTGTGGACAAAGCCCTCAAGGACGTCAGCAAGAGCCAAAAGAAGAACACATCCACACGTGCCCCAGTAGCTGAGCCATCCTTTTCCATCAGTAATAAAACCCAAGGTGAATCTGAAAACTGTTTTGAAGAATTTAAAGATTTTTCAGATTCTTCACCTATATTTGATGAAACTGATGAAGAACCAATTGAAAGTTTGATGTCTTGTGAAGAAAGTTGTGATCTTCCTTATCTTGAATCTGAGTTTATAAATGATAATGAACAGGCTAATGTAGAACTAACTGTTTTGCAACCGGAGCATCCGAGTAGCCTTGTTTTGTCTCAACAGGTTTTTGAGGAAGAGCCACTGGATATTCCACATCAGTGCCCATGTCTTGACACTTGGATATCTTTAGATGAAGTCCCATAACCTATCTTTGATGTGGAGGACGAACCTGATCCAGTCTTTGATGAAGAAGCAACTAGCATCATAACCACCTTTTTGGAGAGCTATCTTTGCTTTGATTCCGGCACAACCACTTCTCCTTCATCTCCTGCCCCTTTGTTTCCTGATCTTCAAGAGCACTGTGAGAAATCTGAATTAGTTATTTCTCTGCCTGACATGTTTAATAAGATCAGGACCTTACATGGGCGAACCTTTATAGGTAATAGCTTACTTGGCCGAACCTTTATAGGTAATAGCTTACTTGGCCGAACCTTTATAGGTAATGGATCGTGCGTGGTGAACCTGCACTATGCAGCCAAGTCACGGCCAAGTCATGGTCGAGCCGTTTATTCTCTCATGGTCTCTTCGGCCGAGTAATGTCCTCTTTGTTTTGGCCATTTGTATCATGGCCTCTACGACAGAGGAATGGTCCTTTATGGCCGAGTAATGGCCGACCCATATAACATGGTCTGTGACCATAGTACACGAACTTGTAGTATTGATCATGGGTTTATCATCTCTCCCCCTCATGACCATACTATAAGGTCGTGATGCTTGGGACAATTAAGCCTAATGAGTTTCCCTTTGTGTACATGTTTCACAACGTGAGATTTTTACGGGATAACTCTGTTCCTTTTCAATATTAATCT
>NW_022610794.1:37500-42385 GCF_000309985.2 Brassica rapa
TATGTTGGATGTTCTAACCCGTGTGCCTTTGTGGCTGCGAGTTAAGTGTTCCATGGTTGTGTATATGATTAAAAAGCTCGAGTGAGGATGTGTAGTGAAGGTGTAGAGAGTCTTAGCATATATTATATTATTATGCTAATGGTGGATTATATTCTGCTGCTTATCTTATTTATGTTCTTGTTGAGTCACTTGGGTTTCCACTGGGGAATTCTCGAGTGATGATTATTATTGTTGTTATTGTTAGGTGAACTCCTCGTCTTAGATTGTTTGGGGTTGGGATGGCGAGGGGTTGTATTTGTTAGTTGGGGTCCTGGCTCACTGAGTGACATTAGGTTACTCATTAAACTCACCTATTGTTGCAGGAAACCTTAGTGGGAGACCGGGTAGCATGGAAGCTGGACGTTAGGAGCACCGGAAGTACTTTTGCCTTTCCTATTGTAAAACGGTACTACTTAAATTCTTTGAATCGATATTGGCACTAGGCCTGGATCCATCTGTAATATTTTACTTGTAACGAATCTTTACTATATTTAATAAAAGTGATGTTTTATATTCGTTACAATGGTTCTCTGATAAATAGACTTGTCTGGTCTAAACACAACGTTAGGTTTAGGTACGGGTTGAAAAGCCTTAGGCCGCGATCTAACGGAACCGTTAACTCATAGTACGGGTTGCAAAGCCTTAAGCCATGATTTAGCGGGACGTGTTAGGGGATGAACTGGTAGATGTTGCGGATTAAGTTCTGTGACTTTGACTGGATTGTCCCTAGCCCGTCATGTAGCGCTTCCGGACCATGCTGTTGGGTTGGACGGTCAGTCATGTTCTTGTTTGATTGTTGGCTGGCCGATTGGCCTTTCATCTCCAACCCTTGGTGTAGGTCGTCCGTCGGTCATGTTCTTATTTTATTGTTGGCCGATGGCTCGACCTATGCCTAGGACGGTTCGGGGGTGTTACAGAGGTGGTATCAGAGCATGGTTTCGTCCATGCTTTCAGAACCTGCGTTTTTAATCGGTTTTCAAATATTTTATCGAGTCATAAAATATTTGAAAGGCATTTAGAGTATTCCGGTCACGTCCAGCCATTCTGGGTAAGAAATTTATGATTTACCTTTTCGTTGGTTGTAGATGAATAATCGGGGTGCAAGTCAAGGTAGGCAGTGGGGATGGTCGTCAAGAGATGGTCGAGCATTTGGGGATTCAGAACAAGGGTTTTCTACAAGGGGCAGAATGGATCACCGAGATATGAGTCAACGTTATGGAAATCAGTTTTCAAGAAGTCAGGGACATAGTCAATCACCGTTGCCAGCAAGTTCATATTCAAATGAACAACCAAGACGAAGAGGGAATCAAGAGGCTGAAATTCCACTGGGAATTCTGGTAGATTTGTTTACTCAAATGCTACGCCAAGTTTCAAGGATTGCACAACCTGAGGAATCCTTAAACATGGAGTATCTGAAGATCTTGAAGACGATGAAGGGTTTGGAAACATATAAGTTCAAAGGAGGAATCAACACGTTTGAGGCAGAAGAGTGGATGCACATGATGGATATAAACTTTGAAGCCATGATCTGTCCAGAAAAATACAAGAAGAGAGTGGCGGTTTACTATCTACAAGGAGATGCTCGTAACTGGTGGGAAAGCGTGGAACGTCAACATGGAAATCATATTACATCTTGGGATGTGTTTCAAAAGGAGTTCAGAAGGAAGTACTTCCCACCCGAGGCAAGACATCGATTGGAGAGGCAGTTCATCAATCTTGCCCAAGGGGATAGGACAGTACGAGAATATAAAGCGGAATTCACAAGTCTTCGTTGCTATGTATTTAACGGCCAAGAGAACGAAGCAACAATGATCTGAAACTTCATGTATGGATTGCGATCTGAACTAGGTAGCAGAGTCGCGGTAGGCAACTATGGAAATCTCACAGACTTAGTCGAGAGGGCCGTAAATGTGGAAGTTGCGGTAGCAGCAGAAGCCAAGTATGAATCAAAAAGAAAAGGCGTTAGTGGCCAGAAGGGAAAACATATAGTTCAGTTCAAGGATTCCAGTCAGCAAGGCCTATCTAGAAAAAGAAGCCATGACTCAATATCTTGGGATGGAAACCAAGGATGTTTTTATTGTGGAGAGGTTGGTCACATTGCTCGACACTGCATGGCAGAGAAAGTTGCATTAGCAGAAGAACATTCCCCACTTGCCCTACTGGAAGACAGACCCCCGAGAAAGAGAAGAAATAGGATCTAGATCTTTAGAAAAACCTTAACCTTCAGGCCTACAAGGTAAGTAGGGGTTTTAACTTCCTTGTTTGAGTGTTTATTTGCCTGATTGGTTCTGATGTGTTGGGAAAATATTAGTTTTTTTAATAGACGTTCTGTGCTTTTGCACGAGAACTTGTGGTTTGTGTTCTTGTTGTGTGTAGGAACGTTGTGGCAGGTAATAACCCCCGAAGACCAAACCCTTGAAGATTGGTGGCTATGTTGGGTACATGTTTGGTTCTGAGGAGATATCTATCGAAAGGACATGATAGAAATGGAAGACTTGATCATCACAAGAAATCAAGTTGAAGAAGTGACTAAGTACGAGTATGGTATCAATCGAGAGGACAAGATAGTATTATACCGAATGAGTGTTCCAGCAGAGTAGAGGCAAGAGGACGACTCGGTGATCGTTCCAGTGAAGAGATATTAAGACAATTGAGGAGACCTTGAGGAAGACACTCAAGGAACCGTTGTGGACAGCGTAAAGATATATGGAGACGAGTTGAGAATGTCGTAACGATAAGCGATTGTGCAACTAAGAATTGGAGGATGAATTCTATTAAGGGGGGGGGAGAATGTGATAACCCGCCCTTCGGGATAAGAATGATCGAGACAGAAGATTGGTCGAACACCAACTTGGTGGTCGAATCGCGGGCGATAAAGATCGATCGGGAAATTTTGAAGAACGAGGTGGTCGAAGAATTGATCGTGAGTTAACTATGACTCGAATAAGTTCCTCAACAATAGTTAGAAGATGTCTCAGATTGATCAGACGGAGGTTTTGGAAGCATCACATTTTTCAAGGACGATGGTTTTAGAAGCTCGACGTTTTTGAAACCCGACGTTTCTTAACCACGAAGTAATCCGCAAAACTTCATATTAGCGGAATATTAATTCAGAGACATCATAATTTGGGAGCAGGACAGAAATTAAGCATGACAGGAAGCAAGCACGATGGGGACGAAGCAAGCCGAAAAAACCCGAAGTTACCAAAATCCCTAATTTTGGTATTATGGAATTCTTTGAGGAAGCCGGAGGCTCGGGAAATATTACCGTCAAGGTTATAATGGAGTCTGGAGTTTATTAAAAATATTCCGAACGTCAGAACGGGAGCAGGAAAATATTTGGGATTAATCGTGGGCCAAAAATATGCCGGAAGGGTCAAGATCGCGTAAATCGACCGAGAAGCTGGAGGCGTCTCAATGCATGTCATCAGGACGTGGTGTCAACCATATGATAAGCTGTCTGTCTACACAAGCACGGAGGTGTCGGCAAGCATGGAAGCAGCACATACGGACTGACACACAGAAGAACGAGATGTCGCCATATCTGCAACCGCAGCATGCTGATCGACATGTGGGCACCGTGTGTTGCCGTGCATGTGATCCAGACATGCTGATGAACATCTAGTCGTCCAGGAAGGATAAGAGGTGTCACTTTGCATGAGCCCCTGGCCATGCTGAAAGACATGTGGAGCACGAGGTCCCGCCGCGCATGCAACCTGAGCCATGTGAGCCGACACACGGGCTGCCACCGACCTGAATCTGATTGGCTGCTGTATTCTATAAATAGGCACGCCCACTTCACATTTCAACACATCCAGACAACTTCAGATCAGTTTAAAAACGTGAAAGAAAGTAAAGAGAGAAAGCAAGAGGTTTCGATAGTTTTCAAGAGTTTTCGGGATCAGTTACTACACAAGTTTTGGATCGACGCCTATAGAAGTTTCTGTTTGAGTTGAGAGTTGTTCCAGGGAGGCCATTCAAGGTTAGGCACGTTATTGAGGTCATTTGCGATAGGAGGCCACTTGAGGTGTTCAAGAAAGGGTTTTGGTCGAGGATTCGGGCAAGGGTCAAAGCCACAACGAACCAAACACTGTGAGTCACGGAAATTGATTGCTGACTTGTTTTCATGCAGGTTCCTGTTACTTGGAAGTTGGATCATGGCAGGAGGCCGGGTCTAACTGAGTAACAGTTTGATTAGTTAATAGTCGAGGTTTGGTTGATTGAGTTGATAGCATGCTTAGTTATTGTTTGGGAATCGTAGTAGCATGCTAATGGTTAGGTTGCTTGGTTAGTTAGCGAATGCGAACCCTTAGATAATATCGCTAGGTTGTGGTTAGATAGGTATTCTGGAATCTATCTTTGGTTGATTGCATGCTTGGATGATTATTGCTATTGCGTTATTTATGTTTGTTGCATGCTGGATTGTGATGATGTTATTGGTTAGTACTATGGAATTTAGGTCATATAGACCGAATTTCAAGTATGTATTATTATGGTTGAGTTAGTAGAGGATCGGGATCTAGGCCATATCGGCTGAGTTCCTAGTTAGTGTTGTACTTAGCGTCCTAGGCCATAATAGCAGGATTGCTAGTACTAATGTTTAGTATCGAGCTTTGTCGATAGCTTGCCTGATCAGCAATGCTAGGATGTTACGCGGCAAGGAAGGTTACGTAAGCATGTCCCTACGCGGCTTGGCAGAGAGGTTTGGAATAAAAGCATGCTCTGGACGGGAGGTTTGCTTAGAACCTAGAAAGCATGCTCCGTCATTTGTATCCTTGGTGGTGCTTCAGTTAGTTTGCGGCAAGGAAGGTTGCTAGAGTATGTCCCTACGTGGCTGGGCAGAGAG
>NW_022610795.1:0-24697 GCF_000309985.2 Brassica rapa
CTGGCCCTTCTCTTGGACTGTTGGGTGATTTTGGCCCACGTGGGCTGTCTACTCAGTACACAGAGGACGTGTCCATGGGTGTCCGCAGCACACACAGGACGTCCGTGGCTGTCATGGTTGTCCATCACACACACAGGACATCCGTGGCTGTCCGTGTGTGTCCGTGTGTGTCCGTCAGAACCACACGGACGTCAGTGGCTGTCCATCAGTACACATATAGCACGTTGGTCCTTGGACTCAGCACGTTGACCCTCCCGTGGACTGTTCGGTGATTTTGGCCCACGTGGGCTTTTTGTTCAGTACACACAGGACGTCCGTGGGTGTTTTCCGCAGCACACACAGGACGTCTGTGGCTGTCCGTCAGCACACACAGGACATCCGTGGCTGTCCGTGTGTGTCCGTGTGTGTCCGTCAGCACACACAGGACGTCAGTGGCTGTTCATCAGTACACATACAGCCCGTTGGTCCTTGGACTCAGCACCTGCTTGTAAGCCCGATCCTGGCCGACTAGGCCGCACAGGAATCTTAGCAAAAATTTTGAGAATTCCCTGACCGAACCTCTCAAAATTTTGCCCTTTTATTTATTTATATCTATGCTCATAGGCGAAGGCTACTCTAGCTGAATGAACTCATAGCCACGGCTGATCGAGCTCATCGGCCCAGCTACTCTAGCTGAATGAACTCATAGACCAGCTGATCGAGCTGTCACACTCGAACTGAGCTAGGACCGAGCTATGGCCAGCTGCCATATACTGCATCCAGCTCCTTTACACACACAAAACAACTCCCTTAGGTACTTAGTCATTCAGCCAACCATCCCCACAGACATAAGTAACCCTTGAGAAGTCTTCAAACAGCTAAGGACATGCATCTGGCCCTTACCGGCTCATGCACTGTCCCACATCCTTTGCCTTATCAACTTATGATACCAAGTCCAGCTCATGGAATAACAACGCCCATCAGATCCTGAGTCAATCAACCAACCACCCCACATGACCCAGAACTGATGAGTCTTCACACGTACCTAACCGGCCATGGAACCATGTCCCAACGAAGCCGATCAGTCCTCCTATTACCACTGGTGCATCCTTTGATCAATCAGATCAGACACCTTGATCCATCACCTATGGATCAGGTCATCCATCCTTGCCAAAGATCAGATTACACACGGCCTTCTTTAGATAAACACACCGGCCCCATACTTGTGGTCCATGCCACTTAGTACTGGCCTTACTCGCCTCCACGGCTTGCTGCTGGTTCCAAATGAATTGGACCTTGCACCCCACATGGTTCCTCATGTACTAGGATCCCCATGTGTCTCCTCCATGATTCGGATCATTGATTCACACCATGATCAGAACTAACACACACACCATGATCCACCATGGATCACTATCCAATGAGTGGCCTCTAACTTCCATCCCACATGGATGAGTTAGATCAACTAAGATCCGCCCCTTATCTCAGGGTCCTGGATCCTTAGTTTACATCACAACATATGGTCTTCAAGGGGCGTGCCATACTTGGCCTTAACCGCACCACAAGAGACAGAAACATAACCTTGAAAGTAATTATAAAATCAGTTACCTTATACATGATCTGATTAGAACAAGTGCCTTTCCTTATTATGTTCGGCCATGCTCCTCCAGTGCACGCCTCTATCAATCCTTATCACATACCTCCTGTATTGATAAGATCCATTCATGGGTCGCACCCCTGATCCCTTCCATGGAACTTCCATGAAACCAGTTTCTACACTGCATCCACCTTCAAGGCTATTCATGCCATTGTGAGGGAAGTCCGGCCTTCTCCCTTCTCTCCTGGGTATTTGCGTGTGTTCCCAAGATACAGGGGAAGCCTAGGACGTGTTCATCCGTGGTGAAAACCTACCACAGGGTCGTTCATAACTCCCCTTGCACTTCCATGAAACTGCCCTCCCACACACCTCTCTCCTTAAGGCTGTCTTGGCCTTTGGGAATGAATTCCGGTCATCTACCTTCTTTCCTCACCATTTGCGTGTGTTCTCAGGCCCTGTAGGATGCTTTGGGTGATAACATCACGGATCAAAACCACCAGAAAGTCGTTCATAACTTCCCCCCTTGATCTCTCCCAAAACTGCCTCTTTATGACCTTCACACCACCATGGGTCTTGGATTGGGAATCCGACCAACTCTCTGTCTTTTCTCTGTGTTTCTTTGTGTTTCAGGGTGTAGGAGGAAGCCCTGGCGTGCCTGCAAAGGCACGGACTTCCCTGCCTTTTATAGAAGAAGGGGCAGTTACCTTTCCAAAGGTTGCACCCTTTCGGTATCATTTCTGGCCATTGATTTAATCAATGGTCCAGATCATACCCATTCGCCTCAGGCAGTTTCCAGACGCCCTGGGCTTGCCAATCCACTCCTGGACAAGTCCAAACAAGCCCACACGGATTGCCCAAGCTCCTGGCTCAATCCCAAGAGCCAACCAGCCCATCGGTACACCCGGGTCGCCCACATGGCCCGGCCACTGTCCAGACCCGGCCCAACTGCCCATGACTTGAACACTCAGTCCAGCTGAGTTGAGCTGATCCCCAGCTGCCCCAGCTGAGTGAGCTAGACCATCCAGCTCAGGGAGCTGACCTACACTTCAGTGAGCTACATTGAGCTGCACTACACTTCACCTAGCTGGTCGAGCTTGCTTACTGCATCGCCCAGCTGTTATACACTGTGTCCAGCTTGCTTCTTTTATCTTCTTCAATTCTTCTAAGTCCCTTGGTCTATTTCCAGACCTATACTTAGTTCTCCCATGATCCATTCTGATCACCCACTTCAATCGAGCTTCACCTGGTTCTCGTCCAGCTACCAGCTCGCTTGTCCAGCTCCTTTGAGCTTGCATCTGCCTTATTTTGGTTAAGTTCCAGCTACCTGATTCCCTTAACCACGTTTTGGACCATGACACGCTTGTCTTTAGGTCATGTGACCTGACTGGTGCGTCTCCTCGCACTAAAGTCTGTCCGGATGATCCACCCAGATCGGGGACATGACAAGTCTCCCCCACTTAGGATGGATTCGTCCTCGAATCCTGTGGTGTTGCCGTCTTGTCTGAAGAAAAAAGATTCCAACCGAATTCTTTGCATCCAGAACATAGAGCATGCTCGATTGGTTCTTCCTAACCAATTCGTTGCATCTCCCTCCTTGTCCCTCCTCACTGATCACGTCTTGATCACCATCTACACAAGTCTCCCCCACTTGATAGAGATTTTACCCAAAATCTTATCAAGTGATCCATCAAGCACCCATACAAAGACATGACTTGTGTTACTGACCCAACTCTCCAGGTTGCGTTCCTAGTAGACCCCAAGTCCATGTAGAACACTTTAGTTCCATGACTAGATCAAATTCAGTCGCTAGGAACATACTGCGTACTCAAGTCTTAGAAGATTCAACCAATCTCCAAGCCACTCGATGCACCAGCCAAGTCCTAGCGAACATGTTCCAATCTTTAGGTTGATCACTCTACCATGAGTCCTAACAGATTGTTTTGTTCCCATAAGTCCTTCCCGGACAATAAGGTTTATGATTCCAGCCCCCAATTACTGGATCATTCCTTAACCAGCCACAGCCTCTCCCAGCTTGGCCATATTGCCATCTTAGCCCAAGACTAAACCGCCTCGACTTGACTTCTGTCCAAACCGGACTTTGTCATATTACGATCCTGGTCCATTTAGGACGTGATCATATTCCAGTCCTGGTCCACTCAGGGACTAGACCGTTACACCCCGACCATAGGTCCATCTCCGAGTAGGTCGTGTCCTGATCCTCATCCTTTGACGGACTTGATCATATTGCGGTTCTGGTCCACTCCAGGACTCAACCGTCTCACCCCAACCATAGGTCAATCTCTGACTTGGTTGTGCTGCGATCCTCATCCCTCACTGGACTTGATCGACTTCAGCTCAGCCATCTTAGCTGGTGCCATTCTATATGGACTTTTAGATAATGGGGCCGTACCAGGTTCCAATTCAATGATGAATAGGTCAGCCCTATCAGGGGGAATGCCCTGTAGTGCCCCAAACACTTCCTGAAATTCTCGAACCAACGGTATACCCTCTGGGTCACAGGCCCCTACAACCTCATCAGTGTAAATGGTAGCCAAAAAGGCCTCACAACCATTTCCAAGTATCCGTTCTACTTGGACTGCTGAAACCACCAAACTACAAGAGGTTGGCTTGATTCCTTGGTACTTAATCGGGGGTCCAAACTCGTTCTCAAGTTGCACCCTTCCCCGGTGACAATCTAGAGTTGCCCGATACTTTCCCAACCAGTCCATGCCCAAGATCACTTCATGATGCTTGAGGGGGACAACAATCAGATCTATAGACATCGGCCTATCCAAGATCACCACAGGGATGTCCTTAACCAGACCGAGTGAGTTCATAACTTGTCCTACTCACTCGTTCAGGACCGTCCCATGTTCCATACTGGAACAAACCTTTTCCAATCATACTTGGACTCACAAAACTATGTGTAGCTCCAGTATCAAATAATGTGTTTCCACACCACCGATCATTAAGTACTTAGATGAGTAGGATATCGGTTTGATCACACATTTGGAAAATGTCCCATACCATTCTCCAAAGCATCACACATCTGTGAACGTCCCATACCATTCACAAAAGTGTTTATAGTATACCTCAATCCTCATCATACTAAGATACTTAACATCGTGTTTCCAATTCCTCTTGGAATTGATCCATTCAATTCACTCAATCTTAAGGAATCCTACCTTGACTTACACTGAGTCCAAGCTGATCCATCTGATCACAAGCCCACTCATGTACTAGCCATGTAGCGTCTCCCTTAGACTAACATGTACATTGCATATGCTCACTTGTTTTGAACGGCCACCAAGGGATAACATTTACCTCCAAGAGAGTGCTGCACGTTTCTTTCAACCTAAGCCACTCTCTGGTCCATGTTACTTCCCTTGTCCAGGTCGTCCATACAAAGATCTTGCATTGCGTCCATCATCCAATCCGTCTACTATTCCCAAATAACTAGATAAACTAACCTTTATGTTTTCAGGGTCTTGCCGTGGAAGAGTGTATCTTGGCTAAGCCGGCTCATGTTGGAACTTCCCCATTCACAAGCATGAAACCCAATCTTACCTCAACTCTCGCTTGGCTCACCACGGCTAAGGTTCCAAGTCATCATAGTTTTCAGAAATAATTTCGGTTTGGAACTCAGCATCCTTGAGCACTGTCCGTAACAGGATCAAGCATGCTCTGATACCAACTTGTAAGACCCGATCCTGGCCGACAAGGCCGCGGTCGATGCCTCACGTCGCTCGGTCGATACCCTGACCGAACCTCTCAAAATTTTTGGCCTTTATTTAAAACATCGCCCATAGGCGAGGGCTAACTCAGATCTTAGCTCAAGACTACCATAGTCTTTCCTAGCTTAGATCAATACAACACATACGCAGCGGAATAATATCATCATCCATTGGTCTATAACCAATCTAATACTTGTCCGGTCGAATCACCTCAGCTAATGGTTAGTATACTCAACTACCAGCTAGCTCCAAGGTTGATTCTGAACACGAACCAAGTCATACAAATCTGAGGTTCCGTTTCCCTAACCATTCTATCTAGATCTATGCAACATTGCTAGATCATACCTTTGCCACATCCACGGAGCTTGTTAGCTCATCGGCCCAGCTACTCTAGCTGAATGAACTCATAGACCAGCTGATCGAGCTGTCACACTCGAACTGAGCTAGGACCGAGCTATGGCCAGCTGCCATATACTGCGTCCAGCTCCTTTACACACACAAAACAACTCCCTTAGGTACTTAGTCATTCAGCCAACAATCCCCACAGACATAAGTAACCCTTGAGAAGTCTTCAAACAGCTAAGGACATGCATCTGGCCCTTACCGGCTCATGCACTGTCCCACATCCTTTTGCCTTATCAACTTATGATACCAAGTCCAGCTCATGGAATAACAACGCCCATCAGATCCTGAGTCAATCAACCAACCACCCCACATGACCCAGAACTGATGAGTCTTCACACGTACCTAACCGGCCATGGAACCATGTCCCAACGAAGCCGATCAGTCCTCCTCTTACCACCGGTGCAATCCTTTGATCAATCAGATCAGACACCTTGATCCATCACCTATGGATCAGGTCATCCATCCTTGCCAAAGATCAGATTACACACGGCCTTCTTTAGATAAACACACCGGCCCCATACTTGTGGTCCATGCCACTTAGTACTGGCCTTACTCGCCTCCACGGCTTGCTGCTGGTTCCAAATGAATTGGACCTTGCACCCCACATGGTTCCTCATGTACTAGGATCCCCATGTGTCTCCTCCATGATTCGGATCATTGATTCACACCATGATCAGAACTAACACACACACCATGATCCACCATGGATCACTATCCAATGAGTGGCCTCTAACTTCCATCCCACATGGATGAGTTAGATCAACTAAGATCCGCCCCTTATCTCAGGGTCCTGGATCCTTAGTTTACATCACAACATATGGTCTTCAAGGGGCGTGCCATACTTGGCCTTAACCGCACCACAAGAGACAGAAACATAACCTTGAAAGTAATTATAAAATCAGTTACCTTATACATGATCTGATTAGATCAAGTGCCTTTCCTTATTATGTTCGGCCATGCTCCTCCAGTGCACGCCTCTATCAATCCTTATCACATACCTCCTGTATTGATAAGATCCATTCATGGGTCGCACCCCTGATCCCTTCCATGGAACTTCCATGAACCCAGTTTCTACACTGCATCCAACTTCAAGGCTATTCATGCCATTGTGAGGGAAGTCCGGCCTTCTCCCTTCTCTCCTGGGTATTTGCGTGTGTTCCCAAGATACAGGGGAATCCTAGGACGTGTTCATCCGTGGTGAAAACCTACCACAGGGTCGTTCATAACTCCCCTTGCACTTCCATGAAACTGCCCTCCCACACACCTCTCTCCTTAAGGCTGTCTTGGCCTTTGGGAATGAATTCCGGTCATCTACCTTCTTTCCTCACCATTTGCGTGTGTTCTCAGGCCCTGTAGGATGCTTTGGGTGATAACATCACGGATCAAAACCACCAGAAAGTCGTTCATAACTTCCCCCCTTGATCTCTCCCAAAACTGCCTCTTTATGACCTTCACACCACCATGGGTCTTGGATTGGGAATCCGACCAACTCTCTGTCTTTTCTCTGTGTTTCTTTGTGTTTCAGGGTGTAGGAGGAAGCCCTGGCGTGCCTGCAAAGGCACGGACTTCCCTGCCTTTTATAGAAGAAGGGGCAGTTACCTTTCCAAAGGTTGCACCCTTTCGGTATCATTTCTGGCCATTGATTTAATCAATGGTCCAGATCATACCCATTCGCCTCAGGCAGTTTCCAGACGCCCTGGGCTTGCCAATCCACTCCTGGACAAGTCCAAACAAGCCCACACGGATTTCCCAAGCTCCTGGCTCAATCCCAAGAGCCAACCAGCCCATCGGTACACCCGGGTCGCCCACATGGCCCGGCCACTGTCCAGACCCGGCCCAACTGCCCATGACTTGAACACTCAGTCCAGCTGAGTTGAGCTGATCCCCAGCTGACCCAGCTGAGTGAGCTAGACCATCCAGCTCAGGGAGCTGACCTACACTTCAGTGAGCTACATTAAGCTGCACTACAGTTCACCTAGCTGGTCGAGCTTGCTTACTGCATCGCCCAGCTGTTATACACTGTGTCCAGCTTGCTTCCTTTATCTTCTTCAATTCTTCTAAGTCCCTTGGTCTATTTTCATACCTATAATTAGTTCTCCCATGATCCATTCTGATCACCCACTTCAATTGAGCTTCACCTGGATCTCGTCCAGCTACCAGCTCGCTTGTCCAGCTCCTTTGAGCTTGCATCTGCCTTAATTTGGTTAAGTTCCAGCTACCTGATTCCCTTAACCACGTTTTGGACCATGACACGCTTGTCTTTAGGTCATGTGACCTGACTGGTGCGTCTCCTCGCACT
This sequence comes from Brassica rapa, assembly GCF_000309985.2. Taxonomy (NCBI): domain Eukaryota; kingdom Viridiplantae; phylum Streptophyta; class Magnoliopsida; order Brassicales; family Brassicaceae; genus Brassica; species Brassica rapa. Next base: position 8,015 of record NW_022610795.1, read on the forward strand.
AAAGTCTGTCCGGACGATCCTATCCAGGATCGGGGACATGACAGAACTTATAATGGATTAGATGATTAGAAAAGGGGGGTCTTATGTAGGGACCCTATGTATTGGTGGTGTGGAAACACACGTACTGTTTGATACTGGAGCTACACACAGCTTTGTGAGCCCAGATATGATCGGAAAAGGGTTGTTCCAGATGGAAACGGAGGATGATCCTTGCATAGTGAATGCGGCCGGTGGGCAAGTAATGCATTCATTAGGGCGAGTAAAGGATATCCCAATAGTGATCCAGGATAGAGTTATGCCTATGGATCTGGTTGTGGTCTGCCTTAAGAATCATGAGGTGATATTAGGCATGGACTGGCTTGGAAAGAACCGGGCCACTCTGGACTGTCACAGAGGAAGGGTGCAGTTTGCGAGTGGGTGTGGGTGTCCGCCAGCACACACAGACGTCTGTGGCTGTCCGTCAGCACACACAGGACGTCCATGGCTGTCCGTGTATGTTCGTGTGTGTCTCTGGGTGTCCGCCAGCATACACAGGACGTTCGTGGCTGTCCGTGGCTGTCTGTCAGCACACACAGGACTTCCGTGTGTGTCCGTCAGCACACACAGGACGTCCGTGGCTGTCCATCAGTACACATATCAGCACACTGGTCCTTGGACTCAGCATGCTGGCCCTTCCCGAGGACTGTTCGGGTGATTTCGGCCCACGGGGGCTGTCTGTTCAGGACATCCGTGGGTGTCCATCAGCACACACAGGACGTCCGTGGGTGTCTGTCAGCACACACAGGACATCCGTGGTTGTCCGTGTGTGTCTGTTTGTGTCCATCAGCACACACAGGACGTCCGTGGCTGTCCATAAGTACACATATCAGCACATTGGTCCTTGGACTCAGCACGCTGGCCCTTCCCGGGGACTGTTTGGGTGATTTTGGCCAACGTGGGCTGTCTGTTCAGTACACACAGGACGTCCGTGGGTGTCCGCCAGCACACACAGGACGTCCGGGGCTGTCTGTGGTTGTCTGTCAGCACACACAGGACGTCCGTGACTGTCCATGTGTGTTCGTGTGTGTCCGTCCGCACACACAGGACGTTTGTGGGTGTCTATCAGCACACACAGGACGTCCGTTTGTGTCCGTCAGCACACACAGGACGTCCATGTGTGTCCGTCAGCACACACAGGACGTTCGTGGCTGTCCATGTGTGTCCGTGTGTGACCGTCAGCACACACAGGACGTCCGTGGCTGTTCATCAGTATACATTTCAGCATGTTGGTCCTTAGACTTAGCACGCTGGCCCTTCTCGTGGACTGTTTGGGTGATTTTGGCCCACGTGGGCTGTCTCTTCAGTACACAGAGGATGTCCGTGGGTGTCCGCCAGCACACACAGGACGTCCGTGCCTGTCCATGCTATATGTCAGCACACACATGATGTCCGTGGCTGTCTGTGTGTGTCCGTGTCTGTCCGTCAGTTAACACAGGACGTCCGTGCCTGTCCATAAGTACACATATCAGAAATGAATGAAAACAAGACATAGAAACTAGAAATGAAGACTTTGACTAAAGACTGGTCAAGGTGCGGATTCTTGTGTTGACTGGTCCAGATTCACAAAGATGTCCAGGTTCATTCTGTGGTGATCAGGTCGTCCGCGGTAAGGAGCAGGATGGATGTAAGGCTGCCCGCATGGTTGATCGTCGATGATCCATGAACGGATGAAGAGATAGCTCGAACCAAATCTTCAGAGAGCTTAAGTATCCTTCCTTTGCAGTAGTTGGAAGCATCGATCATCATGAAATCATCAAAGTGGTTGGAAAGGTTGTGATCAGCCTGATCCGGGCGTGCGGTACGTCCCAAACGGGCCAGGAAAGATAGGCTAAGTCCGAAATCTGATTCTTCTCGATGATCATGGGTTCTGGCTTGACTGTTGGCTCTAGAATGGCGAATGGATCGGGGAAGAACGCCTGTGGTTTGGCTGATTCGGTCATCAGATCGTGGATCCATCCTTAGGTCACGTCCGGGTGCACGCGGGTCGATCCGGTACACGGCTCTGTCCGTTGATCTGGTACGGATGAATGGCTGAACCTCAGTTGGACTGATCTGATCATCCTGGTCACCATGCTGAGTCTGCTCCACGTCCTGGTCTAGGTCCTGGGTTCTATCATTCCCTCCCTCTTCAAAAGGATTTGACCACAAATCCGGATCACCTGGGTTCTATCACGTGGGCTGTGTATTCAGTACACACAGGACGTCCCTGGGTCTCCGCCAGCACACACAGGACGCCGTGGCTGTCTGTGTGTGTCCGTCAGCACACACGGGACGTCCGTGGCTGTCCCTCAGTACATATATCAGAACGTTGGTCCTTGGACTCAACACGCTGGCCCTTCCCGTGGACTGTTTGGGTGATTTTGTCCCACGTGGGCTGTCTGTTCAGTACACACAGGACGTCCATGGGTGTTCGCCAGCACACACAGGACATCCGTGGCTGTTTGTGGCTGACCGTCAGCACACACAGGACGTCCGTGTGTGTCCGTGGGTGTCCGTCAGCACACACAGGACGTCCGTGTGTGTCCTTCAGCATACACAGGACGTCCGTGGCTGTCCGTGTGTGTCCGTCTGCACACACAGGACGTTCGTGGCTGTCCATCAGTACACATATCAGCACGTTGGTCCTTGGACCCTGCACGCTGGCCCTTCCCGTGGACTGTTTGGGTGATTTTGGCCCACGTGGGCTATCTCTTCAGTACTCACAGGAAGTCTGTGGGTGTCCGCCAGCACACACAGGACGTCCGTGGCTGTCCGTGTGTTTTCGTGTGTGTCCGTCAGCACACACACGACGTCCGTGGCTGTCCATCAGTACACATATCAGCACGTTGGTCCTTGGACTCAGCACGCTTACCCTTCCCGTGGACTGTTCGGGTGATTTAGGCCCACGTGGGCTGTCTGTTCAGTACACACAGAACGTCCGTGGGTGTCCGTCAGCACACACAGGACGTCCGTGTGTGTCAGTCAGCACACACAGGACATCCGGGGACGTCTGTGTGTGTCAGTCAGAACGCACAGGACATCCGGGGATGTCTGTGTGTATCCGTGTGTGTCCGTCAGCACACACAGGACGTCCGTGGCTGTCTATCAGTACACGTATCAGCACGTTGGTCCTTGGACTCCGCACGTTGAACCTTCCAGTGTAGTGTTTGGGTGATTTTGGCCCACGTGGGCTGTCTGGTCAGTATACACAAGACGTCCGTGGGTGTCTACCAGCACACACAGGATGTTTGTGGCTGTCCGTGCGTGTCCGTGTGTGTCCGTCTGTGTCTGTCAGCACACAGAGGACGTCTGTGGCTGTCCATCAGTACACATATCAGCACGCTGGCCCTTCCCGTGGACTGTTTGGGTGATTTTGGCCCACGTGGGCTGTCTTTTCAGTACACACAAGACGTCCGTGGGTGTCCGCCAGCACACACAGGACGTCTGTGGCTGTCTGTGGCTGTCCGTCAGCACACACAAGACGTCTGTGGCTGTCCGTGTGTGTCCGTATATGTCTGTGGGTGTCCGCCAGCATACACAGGACGTCTGTGGCTGTCCGTCAGCACGCACAAGACGTCCGTGTGTGTCCGTCAGCACACACAGGACGTTCGTGTGTGTCCATGTGTGCCCGTCAGCACACACAGGACGTCTGTGGCTGTCCATCAGTACACATATCAGCACGCTGGTCCTCGGACTCAGCACGCTGGCCCTTCCCGTGGACTGTTTGAGTGATTTTGGCCCACGTGGGCTGTCTGTTCAGTACACACATGACGTCTGTGGGTGTCCGTCAGCACACACAGGACGTCCGTGTGTGTCCGTCAGCACACACAGGACATCCGGGGCTGTCCGTGTGTGTCCGTCAGCACACACATGACGTTCGTGGCTGTCCATCAGTACACATATCAACACGTTGGTCCTTGGACAGCACGCTGACCCTTCCCGTGGACTGTTCGGGTGATTTTGGCCCTTGTGGGCTGTCTGTTCAGAACACAGGACGGCCGTGGGTGTCTGCCAGCACACACAGTACGTCTATGGCTGTCTGTGTGCGTCCGTGTGTGTCCGTCTGTGTCCGTCAGCACACAAAGGACGTCTGTGGCTGTCCATCAGTACACATATCAGCACGTTGGTCCTTGGAGTCAGCATGCTAGCCCTTCCCGTGGACTGTTTGGGTGATTTTGGCCCACGTGGGCTGTCTGTTCAGTACACACAGGACATCCGTGGGTGTCCGCCAGCACACACAGGACGTCCGTGGGTGTCCATCAGTACACATATCAGCACGTTGGTCCTTGGACTCAGCACGCTGACCCTTCCCGTGGACTGTTCGGGTAATTTTGGCCCACGTGGGCTGTCTGTTCAGTACACATAGGACGTCCGTGGGTGTCCGTCAGCACACACAGGACGTCCGTCTGTGTGTCCGTCAGCACACATAGGGCGTCCGTGTGTGTCCGTCAGCACACACAGGACGTCCGTGGCTGTACATCAGTACACATATCAGCACGTTGGTCCTTGGACTCAGCACCTTGACCCTTCCCGTGAACTGTTCGGGTGATTTTGGCCCACGTGGGCTGTCTGGTCAGTACACACAGGACGTCTGTGGGTGTCCGCCACCACACACAGGACATCCATGGCTGTCCGTGTGTGTCCGTGTGTGTTCGTCTGTGTCCGTCAACACACATAGGACATCCGTGGCTGTCCATCAGTACACATATCAGTACGCTGGCCCTTCCCGTGGACTGTTTGGGTGATTTAGGCCCACGTGGGCTGTATGTTCAGTACACACATGACGTCCGTGGGTGTCCGCCAGCGCACACAGCACGTCTGTGGCTATCTGTTGGTGTATGTCAGCACACATAGGTCGTCCGTGGCTGTCCGTGTGTGTCCGTGTGTGTCTGTGGGTGTCCGCCAACACACACGGGACGTTCGTAGCTGTCCGTGGCTGTCCGTCAGCACACTCAGGACGTCCGTGTGTGTCCGTCAGCACACACAGGACGTCCGTGTGTGTCCATGTGTGCCCGTCAGCACACACTGGACGTCCGTTGCTGTCCATCAGTAAACATTTCAGCACGCTGGTCCTTGGACTCAGCACGCTGTCCCCGTGGACTGTTTGAGTGATTTTGGCCAACGTGGGCTGTCTGTTCAGTACACACCGGACGTCCGTGTGTGTCCGTCAGCACACACATGACGTCCGTGACTGTCCGTGTGTGTCCGTGTTTGTCCGTTAGCACACACATAACGTCCGTTGCTGTCCATCAGTACACATATCAGCACATTGGTCCTTGGACTCAGCACGTTGACCCTTCCTGTGGACTGTTCGGGTGATTTTGGCCCTTGTGGGCTATCTGTTCAGTACACACAGGATGTCCGTGGGTGTCCTCCAGCACACACAGGACGTCCGTGGCTTTCCGTGGCTGTCCATCTGTATACATATCAGCACGTTGGTCCTTGGACTTAGCACGCTGGCCCTTCTCGTGGACTTTTTGGGTGATTTTGGCCCACGTGGGCTGTCTGTTCAGTACACGGAGGACGTCCGTGGGTGTCCGCCAGCACACACAGGACGTCCGTGGCTGTCCATGGCTGTCCGTCAGCACACACAGGACATTCGTGGCTGTTCGTGTGTGTCCGTGAATGTCTGTGTCCGCCGTCAGAACACACAGGACGTCCGTGGCTGTCCATCAGTACACATATCAGCACGTTGGTCCCTGGACTCAGCACGCTGGCCCTTCCCGTGGACTGTTTGGGTGATTTTGGCCCACGTGGGCTGTCCGTTCAGTACATACAGGACGTCCACGGGTGTCTGCCAGCACACACATGACGTCTGTGGCTGTCTGTGGTTGTCTGTCAGCACACACAGGACGTCTGTGGCTGTCCGTGTGTGTCCGTGTGTGTCTGTGTGTGTCCGCCAGCATACACAGGATATTCGTGGCTGTCCGTGGCTGTCTGTCAGCACACACAGGACGTCCGTGTGTGTCCTTCAGCACACACAGGACGTCCGTGGCTGTCCGTGGCTGTCCGTCAGCACACAAAGGACGTCTGTGATTGTCCGTGTGTGTCCGTCAGCACACACAGGACGTCCATGGGTGTCCGTCAGCACACACAGGACGTCTGTGTGTGTCCCGTCAACACACACAGGACGTCCATGGCTGTCCATGTGTGTCTGTGTGTGTCCGTCAGCACACACAGGACGTCCGTGGCTATCAATCAGTACACATATCAGCACGTTGGTCCTTGGACTCAGCACCCTGGCCCTTCTCGTGGACTGTTTGGGTGATTTTGGCCCACGTGGGCTGTCTGTTCAGTACACACAGGACGTCCGTGGGTGTCCGCCAGCACACATAGGACGTCTGTGGATGTCCGTGGCTGTCCTACAGCACACACTGGACGTCTGTGGCTGTCCGTGTGTGTCCGTGTCTGTCTGTCAGCATACACAGGACGTCCGTGGCTGTCCATCAATACACATATCAGCACGTTGGTCCTTGGACTCAGCACGCTGACCCTTCCTCTGGACTGTTCGTGTCATGTCCCCTATCCTGGATAGGATCATCCGGACAGAAATTATTGCGAGGAGACGCACCAGTCAGGTCACATGACCTAAAGACAAGCGTGTCATGGTCCAAAACGTGGTAATGGGAATCAGGTAGCTGGAACTTAACCAAAATAAGGCAGATGCAAGCTCAAAGGAGCTGGACAAGCGAGCTGGTAGCTGGACGAGATCAAGGTGAAGCTCGATGAAGTGGGTGATCAGAATGGATCATGGGAGAACAAAGTATAGGTCTGGAAATAGACCAAGGGACTTAGAAGAATTGAAGAAGATAAAGGAAGCAAGCTGGACACAGTGTATAACAGCTGGGCGATGCAGTAAGCAAGCTCGACCAGCTAGGTGAAGTGTAGTGCAGCTCAATGTAGCTCACTGAAGTGTAGGTCAGCTCCCTGAGCTGGATGGTCTAGCTCACTCAGCTGGGTCAGCTGGGGGTCAGCTCAACTCAGCTGGACTGAGTGTTCAAGTCATGGGCAGTTGGGCCGGGTCTGGATAGTGGCCGGGCCATGTGGGCGACCCGTGTGTACCGATGGGCTGATTGGCTCTTGGGATTGAGCCAGGAGCTTCGGCAATCCGTGTGGGCTTGTTTTTGGACATGTCCAGGACGTCTGGTAACTGCTTGAGGCGAAAGGGTGTGATCTGGACCATTGATTAAATCAATGGCCAGAAATGATATCGAAAGGGTGCAACCTTTGGAAAGGTAACTGCCCCTTCTTCTATAAAAGGCAGGCAAGTCCGTGCCTTTGCAGGCACGCCAGGGCTTCCTCCTACACCCTGAAACACAAAGAAAACACAGATAAAAGACAGGGAGTTGGTCGGATACCCAATCCAAGACCATAAAGAGGCAGTTTTGGGAGAGATCAAGGGGGAAGTTATGAACGACTTTCTGGTGGCTTTTGATCCGTGAGGTTATCACCCAAAGCATCCTCCAGGGCCTGAGAACACACGCAAATGGTGAGGAGAGAAGGTAGATGACCGGAATTCATTCCCAAAGGCCAAGACAGCCTTAAGGGCAGATGTGTGTAGGAAGGCAGTTTCATGGAAGTGCAAGGGGAGTATGAACGACCCTGTGGTAGGTTTTCACCACTGATGATGTAAGACCCGATCCTGGATTCCCCAATCCAACCAGACCGCGGCCTCACCAAACAATGCAACCAATTTCATTTACATATTCAAGTTCAAGTGTTAAATAATTCTAAGTCTTTTTCAGAGTTTGAGGTTCCAACATTCACACTTAAACAATCCAACATCAACTAGGGCAAATAGATATTTCATAGATAATAACCAAGGTTCATACATCATTCATCATCCTAATAAATAGATCACACACTAGAATCGCATAAGTTCACAAGTTGCACAAAAGGCTACAATAATTACACAATTTCAGAATCAACCCAATCACCACACATCTTCCCATGGCCGCGGTCCTCATGGTGCTTTTCCCTTACCACGGTCCATTTCTGGTCATGGCCATCATCCGCGGCCTTGTCCGGTTACTCTTGGCCACACCTCTCACCTTAGGAGTTCGGTCTCCAGGGGCGACTTCCTTCTCTTTCTCCTTTGCCTTCTCCTTGTCTTTCTGCCTCAAATCCATCCTCTTGATCACACGCCTAAACACACCAGGAACACTTGTCACGCCCCCAATCCTGAGTAGGATTGTTGGGACGGCCATGGTTCGAGGAAACGTGCAAGCCAGTCCTAGGACATCAAGGCAAGCGTTCCATGGTCGAGAAAGAAGGTTAAGGACATAAGGAAACTTAGACTTAACCTTATACAAGCTAAGAGACAGCTAGGACGAGTAAGACGGTAGCTGGACGAAGTGGACGAGTAGCTCGGACAGCTCAAGGAAGCTAGGTTTCAGTTCACTCCAGCTCAGTCCCTACTAGGTCAGCTCCACTAGCTGGACTACTAGCTCAATCAGCTGAGGCAGCTGAGAGTCAGCTCATCTCAGCTAGACGGACTGTCCAGGCTTTAGGCCGATGGTCCGGGTCCGGGTCAGTGGCGGGCTGTGAGGTCCGGCCATGAGGCCATGGGCTGTTGGGTCTTAGGACAAGGCCATGGGCTAAGTCCAGGAGGCTTGGGGCGTGGGTTGGGCTTGTGGCCGACCCCAAACCAATCAGAAAGGGTGAAGGGATGCAAGTGGCCGAAAGGGGACAACCCTTGGCCGATGGTGCCCATTCGCTAGCAAGTCACGCCTGTTCATGGGGCAAGACTTACCCCTCGTTTTCTATAAATATGGGGGCTCTCTGGTCGATTTCATTATCCAATCCAGAGTAAAATACTCAAAGAAACCGTAGAGAGAAAGAAAGAGAGAAAGAGAGAAAGAGAGAGTTCCGGCCAAGAGAAAGGCCGATTGTGGTGGTGTTGTGTTCCGGCGACTCTGATCGTTTGAGAACTAACTCCGGTCAAGAATGGGAGATCAAGACAAGGAGAAGAGCATGGAGAACCCAGACGTGGTTCACAAGGTATGTGATGGGCCGTGGCTCCATCAGACCGAACAGACGGTCCATGCGACCGCACCGCGGCTCTGCTCAGTTCCTAAGTCCCATCCGGCTCTCCTTATCTGTTTCAATTCGTTTCTCTTCTCTTCTCTCTGGTTAAACACGAAAGGTTGTGTTGGTTGAGTCCAAGGGACACGTCCCTAGGCTTTGGCCGAACATAATCAAACCGCTAGCCTAGACACGGGTCGGTTAGTGGGATGATCCGATCGCACCAAGACTGGGCGGTTAGGACGAACGGTTGGGAATGACCTAAAGGGCACGAGTTGTCAAGAGTCACGAGTGTCCAAGAGGCACGAATGGCCAAAGGTACATGTTCCAAACGGTGTCTTTCGGGACAGGTTAGGACCGATCCTTATGGATCAGCCTATGGCTTGTCTAGTCAAGACAAGGTCACGGTTTGTCTAAGCCAAGGTAGAGTCGCAAGGTCTGACCGGTTGCTAAGCCTTCCGAATTAGGCTTGAGGCTTACTCGGCCGATTGGATCCAGGCCTAAGGCCGGATCAGGTAAGGGAGTCCGTTGGGCCATCGAGCCGGACTCCATTGGCCGGTCGCACCTAGATTCTATCCGGTTAGACGGATTGGTCTTTGGGGACGATCCGGATCTGTTCGCATGTTCTGTTATCTATTCTGGACTATCTATCTGATTCTAAGTCAAGGGGTGGTTGGTTGAATGACTTAGGATACGGTAGGTAGGTTCATACGTTTTATGATTATGTTGACTGAGGTTTATCTAAGTTCTAGGAACCAAGCCAAGCATTGTAGAATCAATCCGTTCTATTCTCGGTTATGATTAATGCTTATCTGGTTGTGGTTTCAGGAACTAAGGATGGTTCTGGTCAAGCCAAGGAGCCGTGAAGGCTCGGTCAGTGAGAGGCTGTGTAAAGTGTGGTTAGATGATACTAAGGATGAACTAGTGATTGTCTATGAGACTGTTAAGAAGTTGTGTATTGAATCTCATGTTTCTTAGTAATACAAAGTTTATACATTGTTATTCCGCTGTGCAATCTGTTCCTTTGTTTATGAACCTCATATTCGAATATGACTTAGCAAATAAAAGACTTAAAATGGATCAAACAAGCAAAGAAATTAATAAGTAAGCATTCGTATCCAGTTGGGTCAAGAGACCAGGAACGGGTCTTACAAGTTGGTATCAGAGCATGCTTGATTCTAGGATAGTTGGGTTATGTAGTCCACACACACGCAGCCAGCTGATTAGGTCTCACGGTGAGGTTTGATTGCTTAGTCTAGGGATTGTTTTGTTCTGTTTATGTTAGTGTGTTTTGTACTAACATTGACTGAATCCTTAGGCTGGAAAAAGCAAATCGGGAAAGTCCCGAAGAAGTAAGAGAATGGCCGGTCAGTCTAGCCAAGTGGCCGTGGATGGAACTAATCTGTCCGGTTTGCAAACCGATCCGGCCGCGGCTAACGCTGAAAATGTGTTGCCAACTGATGAGGCTAATCTTACGGGGACGCAACATGATGGTCAGGAACATCAGGAGAGTGATGAGGAAGTGGAATCCTCGAACGCTAACCGTGATGGTGGCTAGCGTGAGAAAGTGGCCGATGGTACGGCCAATGTAACCACAACACTGTCCAAAGAGGACTTGTTAGAGGCCATGAAGGTAATGGGGACTCAGGTGGCGGCTATGGCCCAATTGTTCACGCCATTAGTGAACTCCTCAGTTGGCCAAGCTACGCATGTGGCTACAACCGCCCCCAACACCAATGGTCCAGTTGTGGAAACGGTCAAGGTGATCGAGATTGATCCACCAGAAAGGACCGGGAAAAAGGTGGACTATCTGAGTTTGCTTCAGCACATCTCCCGTCTAGGGTCGAAGCATTTCTCAGGAAGCACCGATCCTATTGAGGCAGACGAGTGGAGGAGTAGGCTAGTCCGAAACTTCAGCTCAACTCGTTGTCCCGAGGATTACAAGAGAGACATTGCGGTTCACTTCCTGGAAGGGGACGCGCATAATTGGTGGCTGGCTGTGAACAAGCGCACCAATGGAAGTCTCCAGAGTTTGCGGATTTCGAAGATGAATTCAACCGCAAATACTTTCCTGCAGAGGCTTGGGACCGTCTGGAAGGTAGATTCCTAGACCTTACCCAAGGCCGCAGGGCCGTACGTGAGTACGAAGAGGAGTTCAACCGGCTCCGACGTTTGTTGGAAGGGAACTTGAGGACGAGACAGTCCAGGTTCGTCGGTTCATTCGAGGCTTAAGGCCGGAGCTGAGAACTCACTGTTCGATCGATCACCTTCAGCACCGTCGGAGAGCTGGTTGAACGTGTAGCTCTTTTGGAGTCTAACTTGGCCGAGGAAGCCAAGCTTAAGACAAAGTGGCAGTCTGTCCCGACGGGTAAGACTAACGACCGAAAGAGGAAGTGGGACCAGGTGACGGAGGCAAGGCCTCTAGTGGACGACCTGAATGTCCCAAGTGTGGTAAGAACCATCCAGGTGAATGCTGGAAAGCCATGGGAGCTTGTGTGAGATGTGGCAGCTTGGATCATTCCATCCGAGATTGCACTCGACCAAGCCGGACTCAGGGCCAATCCAGTGGCAGCGGCTCTCGGACTTGTTTCCATTGCGGCCAAAGCGGACACTTCCAAAGTGAATGTCCTAAGCGGCAAGGAGGACAAGGGAAGGGTCGTGGAGACACGGGAAAGTCGACCCAGAGCAGGCCGACCATAACACCAAGGGTGTATGAGCTGTCCCGTGACGACGACGCTTCTGGATCGTTTGATTCGATCTCTGGTAATTCCTGAATTTATCAGTTTACATTCAATAGAATTCTTGGTCTGGAACCTAGAGTGGCTAGGGGATTCTGATGTGGGTCTCTTATAGGGACCCTCATGATTGGTGGTGTTGAAACCAACGTGTTTTTCGACACAGGGGCTACACATAGTTTTGTGAGTCCGAAACTGGTCGGAAAGGGTCTGTTCTGCCTCTGTTCTGGGGATAATTCGAGACTAGTGAGGGCAGCCGGTGGGCAAATCATGCACTCATTAGGGCTCATGGCTAATATCCCGGTAATGATCCAGGAGAAAAATCTGCATGTAGATCTGATTGTGTTGTGCCTACAGAATCACGATGTGATCCTAGGCATGGATTGGTTGGGAAAGTATCGGGCCACTCTCGACTCCCACAGAGGATGTGTACGGTTGGAGACTGGACCTCACCCGATCCAGTACCAAAGTCTGAATATGAGTCCGGCTCTGGATAAAGTAGTGGTGTCAGCAATCCGAGCAGAACGGATGCTTAGACGGGGTTGTGAAGCATATTTGACCACTATTACCACTATGGAGCACGGCAGGTCTGATGATCAGAAAGATCTAACTGAGGACCCGTTGGTGTCTGAGTTCCCAGATGTTCCGTTCACTACAGGGTGTCCCCCCTGATAGGTCGGATCCATTTACGATTGAACTAGAACCATGGACAGCTTCGCTGTCCAAGAGTCCGTACCGAATGGCTCCGGCCGAGATGGCCGAGCTAAAGAAGCAATTAGAAGAATTGTTGGACAAGGGGTTCATACGTCCAAGTAGCTCTCCTTGGGGTGCACCAGTCCTCTTTGTGAAAAAGAAGGATGGTAGCATGCGTCTGTGTATTGACTATCGAGGGTTGAACAGGGTTACTGTGAAGAACAAGTACCCGTTGCCCAGAATAGATGAGTTGTTGGATCAACTCAAAGGAGCCAAGTGGTTTTCTAAGATTGATTTGGCCTCAGGGTATCATCAGATCCCTATAGAGCCAAATGATATTAGAAAGACAGCATTCCGGACCAGGTACGGCCACTACGAGTTTGTGGTTATGCCATTCGGTCTGACCAATGCCCCTGCTGCATTCATGAAAATGATGAACAGCGTGTTCCGAGATTTCCTGGACGAATCAGTGATCATCTTCAATGATGATATCCTGATTTACTCCAAGGATGAGGAATCTCATCGGAAACACCTGAGAGCCGTGCTGGAACGATTATGGAAACACAAGCGCTATGCAAAACTCAGTAAATGCAGTTTTTGGCAGAAGAGCATTGGGTTTCTCGGCCACATTGTGTCCGGTGAGGGCGTCTCGGTGGATCCAGAGAAGATCAGGGCAATCAAGGATTGGCCTCGACCACGCAGTGCCACGGAAGTCAGAAGCTTCCTAGGGCTGGCAGGTTATTATAGAAAGTTTGTGAAAGGATTTGCAAGCTTGGCTCAGCCTATGACACGGTTGACCGGGAAGGACGTTAAGTTCACATGGTCTGAGGAGTGTGGGAAATGTTTTTCCGCGCTTAAGGACATGCTGACTAGCGCACCCATTTTGGTTCTTCCAGAGGCCGACCAACCCTATGTGGTTTATACGGACGCCTCCATAATAGGACTAGGTTGCGTCAAGGCAGTTGAGAAAACATGAGGGAAACTACCCCACCCATGACCTTGAAATGGCTGCGGTAGTGTTCGCCTTAAAGATTTGGCGATCATACTTGTATGGTGCCAAGGTTCAGATACTTAAGGACCATAAGAGTCTTAAGTATATATTCACCCAGCCTGAGTTAAACTTAAGGCAGAGAAGGTGGATGGAGTTTGTAGCTGATTACGATCTGGATATCAACTATCATCCGGGAAAGGCTAATCTGGTCGCAGATGCCTTGAGCCGGAGAAGGGCCGACGTATCAGCCGAACGAGAAGCAGACGACCTGGACGGTACGGTTCGTGCCCTACGGTTGAACGCATCGACCAAAGAGTCTGAACCACTCGCATTAGAGGCGGTCAATCAGGCCGACCTGCTTACCCGCATTCGGTTGGCTCAAGGTCAGGACGAGAACCTAAACAAGGTTGCTCAGAATGATAGGACGGAGTACCAAACTGCAAAGGATGGTACCATCCTAGTAAACGGTCGGATCAGTGTTCCTAATGATAGGAGTCTAAAGGAAGAGATTATGAGGGAGGCTCAAAAATCCAGATCTCGGTTCATCCTGGTGCGACCAAGATGTGGCGGGCTGACTGTCCGGGCTTTAGGCCGATTGTCCGGGCCGGGTCAGTGGCGGGCTGTGAGGTCCGGCCATGAGGCCATGGCTGTCTGTCAGCACACACAGGACGTTCGGGGTGTCGGTCAGCACACACAGACGTTCGTGTCTGTCCGTAAGCATACACAGGATGTCCGGCTGTACGTGTGTGTCCGTCAGCACACACAGGACGTTTGTGGCTGTCCATCAGTACACATATCAGCACGTTGGTCCTTGGACTCTGCACGCTGGCCCTTCCCGTGGACTGTTTGGGTGATTTTGGCCCACGTGGGCTATCTGTTCAGTACACACAGGACGTCCGTGGGTGTCCGCCAGAACACACAGGACGTCCGTGGCGGTCCGTGTGTGTCCGTGTGTGTCCGTAAGCACACACAGGACATACTTGGCTGTCCATCAGTATACATATCAGCACGCTGGTCCTGGACTCAGCACGCTGGCCGTTCCCGTGGACTCTTGGGTGATTTCGGCCACGTGGGCTGTCTGTTCAGTACACACAGGACGTCTGTGGGTGTCGTCAGCCACAACAGGATATTCGTGGCTGTGCGTGTGTGTCTGTCAGCACACAATGACGTCAGTGGCTGGCCATCAGTACACATATCAGCACGTTGGTCCTTTGACTCCGCACGCTGACCCTTCCTGTGGACTGTTCGGGTAATTGTGCGCCTCGTGGGCTGTCTGTTCAGTACACACAGGACGCCGCCGGTGTCCGCCAGCACACACAGGACGTCCGTGGCTGTCCGTGTGTGTCTGTCTGTGTCCGTCAGCACACACAGGACGGCTGTGGCTGTCCCTCAGTACACATATCAGCACGTTGGTCCTTGGACTCAGCACGCTGGCCCTTCCCGTGGACTGTTTGGGTGATTTTATCCCAAGTGGGCTGTCTTTTCAGTACACACAGGACGTCCATGGGTGTCCGCCAGCACACACAGGACGTCCGGGGCTGTTTGTGGCTGTCTGTCAGCACACACAGGACATCCGTGTGTGTCCGTGTGTGTCTGTCAGCACACACAGGACGTTCGTGGGTGTCGGTCAGCACACACATGACTTTCGTTGTGTCCGTAAGCATACAAAGGACGTCTGTGGCTGTACGTGTGTGTCTGTCAGCACAGACAGGACGTCTGTGGCTGTCCATCAGTACACATATCAGCACGTTGGTCCTTGGACTCTGCACGCTGGCCCTTCCCGTGGACTGTTTGGGTGATTTTGGCCCACGTGGGCTATCTGTTCAGTACACACAGGACGTCTGTGGGTGTCCGCCAGCACACACATGACATCCGTGGCTGGCCATCAGTACACATATCAGCACGTTGGTCCTTTGACTCCGCACGCTGACCCTTCCTGTGGACTGTTCGGGTAATTGTGGCCCTCGTGGGCTGTCTGTTCAGTACACACAGGACGTCCGCCGGTGTCCGCCAGCACACACAGGACGTCCGTGGCTGTCCGTGTGTGTCTGTCTGTGTCCGTCAGCACACACAGGACGGCTGTGGCTGTCCCTCAGTACACATATCAGCACGTTGGTCCTTGGACTCAGCACGCTGGCCCTTCCCGTGGACTGTTTGGGTGATTTTATCCCAAGTGGGCTGTCTTTTCAGTACACACAGGACGTCCATGGGTGTCCGCCAGCACACACAGGACGTCCGGGGCTGTTGTGGCTGTCTGTCAGCACACACAGGACATCCGTGTGTGTCGTGTGTGTCTGTCAGCACACACAGGACGTTCGTGGTGTCGGTCAGCACACACATGACTTTCGTTGTGTCCGTAAAGCATACAAAAGGACGTCTGTGGCTGTACGTGTGTGTCTGTCAGCACAGACAGGACGTCTGTGGCTGTCCATCAGTACACATATCAGCACGTTGGTCCTTGGATCTGCACGCTGGCCCTTCCCGTGGACTGTTTGGGGATTTTGGCCCACGTGGGCTATCTGTTCAGTACACACCGACGTCTGTGGGTGTCGCCAGCACACACATGACATCCGTGGCTGTCCCTCAGTACAATATCAGCACGTTGGTCCTTGGACTCCGCACGCTGGCCCTTCTTTTGGACTGTCGGGTGATTTGGCCCTCGTGGGCTGTCTGTTCCGTACAAACAGGACGTCCGTGGGTGGTCCACCAGCACACACAGGACGTCGTGGCTGTCCGTGTGTGTCCGTGTGTGTCCGTCTGTGTCCGTCAGCACACACAGGACGTCCGTGGCTGTCCCTCAGTACACATATCAGCACGCTGGCCCTTCCTGTGGACTGTTTGGGTGATTTTGTCCCAAGTGGGCTGTCTGTTCTACACACAGGACGTCCATGGGGGTCCCGCCAGCACACACAGGACGTCTGGGGGTTGTTCGTGGCTGTCCGCCAACCACAGGACGTCTGGGGCTGTTTGTGGCTGTCTGTCAGCAACACACGACGTTCGTGGGTGTCGGTCAGCACACACAGACGTTCGTGTCTGTCCGTAAGCTACACAGGATGTCCGTGGCTGTACGTGTGTGTCCGTCAGCACACACAGGACGTTTGGTGGCTGTCCATCAGTTACACAGATCAGCACATTGGTTCTTGGACTCTGCACGCTGGCCCTTCCCGTGGACTGTTTGGGTGATTTTGGCCACGTGGGCTATCTGTTCAGTACACACAGGAC